>NC_088859.1:2484113-2784113 GCF_963853765.1 Magallana gigas | reverse complement strand
AATCATATTTTGAAACCTTTAGCCCTGCTTTTTGTCTGCTAGTTTAATAAAGTAGTAAAACTAGTAAAAATTATGTATTAATGTATGGTTAATAAGAAACATTTAGAAACTAGCTCTAATTGCCCTACTTTTTTTTGAATACATGTATAATCAGTTGAAAATTAAAGTTGCTGTAAATTTTGAGTGATTGAGCTAATTTATATACATGTACCTTTACCGCATTTTACACTCCTTACGGTGTAGAATATATGCTTAAAGTTCAGAAAAGTACTGAGTTATATTCATCCCATTTAAATGCCAATACAGTACAACAAGTTAATAATTACATCCAACTTACATAGATAAAATTTTAGGCTTTTGTCTTCCAAATGGCCTCTTACAAACTTGTGTAGTGCAAACACTGGAATAGATATAAATTACAAAAGTGATATTACTCACAAACAGAAATATAAAAAACCTTAAAACAAATATTTCAATAACTGTATATGAAATAAATTAAACAAGTTAAGTATGATACAAATTATAAAGGTCCAATAGAATACCCATCTAGAGGTTCAGTATGAATCATGCAAAATCTGTTCGATAAAAATCATAGAGGATCTGAAAGTTCTGCTCAATACAAATCCTACAAGTTCTGTATGATACATGTCCTGACACTTGGCTTACTGACCGGTCTCCTTGGGTCGGAACAGCCCCTGTAGCACCACCTTGTCCGGGAACTGGACACGAACCACCACCTGCTGGTACTTGGCGTATTTACTTTCCAGTCGCTCCTGAATCATCGACCGTGTGAGCAATGGCTGATCAGCTTCACTTTGTTTACAAAGAGAAATAAAAAGAATTAAATACACATGTTATAGCATTGAATCATGATTTTTTAAAGTATACACTCTAATAACTGCAGCGGTGTGTGCATACAAATTGAGTAACGCGCTGCAGTGATAAATGAGAGTGTATACTTAAAAAATTCATGATTTAATGCTTATATTTACATTTTTTAAACTTCTTGCCTTGTCTGTAAATGTGATTCATACCTTAAAATTCCTATCTTATCCTAAGGGTAAGTTAATATTAATGAAAGAGCCACAGTAACAGCCACAAGCGTGAACTTTGATTCTCGCTTGTGACGTTGCAGTTTACAGCGTTCAACGTTTGTGACGTCATAATAAAACTCGTCAATTTGACCTTTGACTACTTGTTGCATTTAGAGGCATTTGAAGATCACAGTAGAATGTAAATATATATGCTTGAATGATTGTCTGTGGAATATCTATATCGTAGGTAATGTAATGCATGATACATGTATTATCTCCCCTGTTTTTTGGAGACACATACCTTATTGATTTCATATACATGTACAAATCAGCAATACTTACACTTTCTTTTGTAGATCCACCATCATTCTCTTGATGTCATTTTCATTAATTTCAAAAAATTCATCAGGGAGATCTACAAGCAAATCAACAAAATGAACATGTAATATATGTAAGAAATGTACATGTAATATATGTGAGAAATGTACATGTAATATATGTGAGAAATGTACATGTAATATATGTGAGAAATGTACATGTAATATATGTGAGAAATGTACATGTAATATATGTGAGAAATGTACATGTAATATATGTAAGAAATGTACATGTAATATATGTAAGAAATGTACATGTAATATATGTGAGAAATGTACATGTAATATATGTAAGAAATGTACATGTAATATATGTAAGAATCACAGAATGATTGCTGGGATTGTTTTTTTTTTAATTTTAAGACCTTGACCTTCACTTGATGCTGCGGTTCTTGTAGTTTCCTCTGCATTGAACAACACAGCTTGTCTGTCACAGGGCTAGACAAAAATAAATTGAAAAGAGTTATTTCCCTTTAGTAAAACACTTTTAAAGGCTTCAATAGATAAGATAAGAGGGTCTCTCCAAATATTACACCCCCTAAAACTAAAAATTACCTTATATTCTTCTCTGTTAACCTCACTACAAGAAAATGTACAAATATTCATATTTGTGCATTAGAAGAATGATAATTTTTAAGCAACTTTAAATTAAGGAGATACAGTAATATCATACATGTATATTTGAGTCATTTATATAAAAAAAAACTTACCATTATTGCAGGAAATTGGAAAAGTGTTTTGATGTTCTTGACTTACCTTAGTTCATTTTTATAAACCTCTTTTCCTTTTGTTTCTTCTGGGAACTGTTAATAAAATGTATGTATTTTTAATAAATACAATAAAACATACATCACCAATTTCAAAGCACTTTTTTCTAATGTTGTGGTGTAACCTTGAACTCTGAAAACATGGGAGCTTCCTGAGGTCGTCCTCTCTTTGGTTTTGACCCTGCTGCTGCCTTCTGCTGATCTGGTGAAGGGTGTAAACCCATTAGTGGCATGTAGTGAGCTGCTAGACGCCGGGCAACCTGTAATCACATACTCTGAATTAAGACATACAGGGATATCCTACTAGATAATATTTGATTGGTTCACTTTCTTGAGGATAAGTACCTCTTGTTCCTGTGCAGATAATTCATGGAAATCCCCAGGAGAAAACACCTGAACTCCAGGAATATTCATCTGTCGTATTGTCTCTGCAAAATCTTGCTGCTGATTACTTTGACCATGACCTTGACCTGTTGCCATTGCCCTGTGACCTTCAGTTTCAATTTTATCCTCTACCTCCATTGGCTGTTGCTGTTGTGATGTACTGGGCACAGAAGCACTTTGTTTTGCATCAACCTCCATGGCCTCTGATATTCGACTAGCAGAGTTCTTAGGTCCCTCTGTTTTGTCCTCAGCTGTTGAGGACTTGTCCACTGACTGAGCCTCCTTGGACTGGACAGGGTCCTCAGATTTCCCCTCCTGTTGAGATAGCTGCCTCTTAGCCATCAAGTCAAGTTTCTGTAACTTTGTTTTCTCTCTTTCTATTTTATCTAAAATTTCAGCCATTATTGAATCATCCACTGGTCTATGTACAAGCCTGTAGAATGAATAGTTTGAATTTCATTAACATATCTTTATGTACTAGCTTTTACATACACTTCACATTTCTACATCAACTGCAATGGTGTTGAGCATTAATTACAGTAGCCTGAGTAAATAATAGTATGTTTATCATTGTAGGGAGAAAACCATCTTTAATTACATTAAATAAATTCATGCTCTTTACCACCAAAACAATTGAATGAATACTTTCATCATTCCTACCTTATAACAGCTTTTCCACCAGTCAAGCCAAGTTTCCTTAGAGTCATAGATTGTAGTGCAATTTCACCTATAATCTAAATATATGTAAATCAATATGAAATGAAATACCAAAATGTAGAGTACACACAAACACTATCAATCTGTGTGAGGAAGCTATCAATCTGCCATTGTCTGTCTTGTTCAAACCATAACATGAATTGAAGCTGTGCACAGCCCTGCCAAAGTTACTGTTGTCTCCCCATCAATATCTACACAACCCTTCCCACTTCTTTTTGTGACCTTCATAATAGTCTCCATATAAAGAATCCTTTCCCATCCAATCACAGTCTATTTTAGACAAAAGTTTAAGTATATGTCTGTCTCTTCAACTCATGCAATTATTTCAGCTTCATAGCCCTTATCTTTTCTTTTTGTGATCAATATACATGAAACAGTCTCCAAGTACAGAATTCTACCTACCTCATTCTATATTAGACAATATAGTTTCCTTCCATTTTTCAACTCTGTAATGGTTTTGATTACAGCTAGCCCCCTCTCCTGGTTGCTATATAAGATAGTCTTTATAACAACCCTACCCAATACTTACCTCCTCCCTCATGTAGATACAAGTTGTCTGGGTAGGGGGTTTGGTGGAGGGATCAACTTTGTAGAGGTTTCCCTTGTGTGTACTGTTGAAACACAAATTTAAACAAACTTTACACATTCTTGAATGTTTCTTGCTGCAAACCTTTTACCATCATAAAATGTCTCTCATGATTGATTAAAAAATAGACTTAGGCCTAATCAGAATACAAATTAGTCACTGCTAACAAGTTTATCAAAATAAAGTCATAGCAAATAAAAGTTGACTTACAGTACATAAGGCTAAGTATGAGTTGATGCTTGAATAAATTTAGTTTCTTTAAATTTGTCCCTTCATTAACTTTCTTGTATGCATTTCCAGATATTTTATAGGACATAGATAAAATTAGTGTCGGACCTGTCAGCATTCTCCCAGTGCTGTAATATGTCCCACAGTGAAGTAGCCGGGGGAAATGTGTGCTGTAGTCTCTGGCCATCTTCCAGCTGTAAGGCTATCAGAACATCTTGTTCCTCTCGACTAGACTCTGACTTCACTAGTTCTAGCTTGACATTGTTAGGGAGGTTGGAGTATCTTAAGGACAGTGTGACATCCACAGGTTTTCTTCCATGCCTATGATACATAATGAATGATGTACAAAGGTTTTGTAGATTTTTATTATTACACAGATTTTTAATTATGACTCAGAGTTTAGCTGCAGGTCTGTAGCTCCCGGTCTGAAAAAATTCGGATGGACGACCTGGGAGCTACAGTGCCTCCCATAGTAAAAAACTGCAATTTACGGCGCACAAAAAATTGCGCTAAGTTTGGACTTATTAACCTTATTTTCACACAAATTCTGTAAAAATAATTAGAACCATAAAATTCTTCAGCAAATTTACTACTGATATCATCACTTTACTTGCCTCAGACTTTCTCTTAAACATGATAACCGACCTCGGAAAATGAAGTATGTTAATTTACGTCGAGATCAAGAGTCGCCATTTTTAAATGTAAACAAACTTGCACTCCTTTTATTTACAGGGCTGGGGATGGTGTTTAAAAGAATATCAGAGGCAAGTGAAGTGTCAATATCGGTAGCAAAATGTCCGAGGAATTTTTTGGGATCAAATATTTGTACAGAATATGATCGTAAATGAGATTAATCAGTCAAAACCTAGCGCATTTTTTTGTGCGCCGTAAATTGCAGTTTTTTACTATGGGAGGCACTGTAGCTCCCAGGTCGTCCATCCGAATTTTTTCAGACCGGGAGCTACAGACCTGCAGCTAACTCAGAGTTCAGTTTTAATCGATTTAACAGTTAATGAAATGCTTTGATTATTCACCAAGTAGGATTAGCCATGGTAGATGTAACTTCAGAAATCAGAATGATGTTGTACAAGACAATCTTTCTGATTCAATCCTACCAAAAGTGTGTTTTGCCTACTCTTATCATTGCTTTCTACCAGTGAGTTAATTGAACAACAGGTATCAAGATATTTTATTTGTTCAAATGATTGTAATTTGTGTGAATTTCAAATAATGATTCAAGAAAAATGGAGTGTCATGGCTCCAAAATCATGACACATAAGTAAACAGTTAAATCATTCTTAAAATGCTTATTTAACGTAAATCAACTTGCAGTTTTGTCATAATATGGCAATAGTTTCTTAGGTGTTTTCAATAATAAAACTTCAAAACCATGTACAAATTCTAACTTAAAGCAAAAGTGAAAAATGTAAAGTTCTACAAACATACTTAAAAGTGAAGTCTTCAGGTGGAAGAAATCCTTGCTTTTTGCACACTTCTTCTAGTACCTAATATATAAAAACACATGAATATTTTGTGGTCAGTTCTGATTATCTCTTTTGAGAAAAGACACAAAAGGTATTAAAATATACATGTTGCCATCCAATGTGTATTTTGCACAAGGAAAGATTGAGATGACTTGCAAATTTGAATCTAATTATGCCATTACATGGAAGGAGAAACAAAAATAACTGGAAACCTATTCACGTTAGCTTCCATTTATTTCATCAGTATAATTTACCTGTAACAATTTTGTATTTGGTGTCACCTTGACGTTCTGCCGTCTACCGTTCGGACACAACACTTGAACAGTCGACATATTTCACTACTTTTTGTTTACAGCGGAAGTAGAATTTTGCCGCTTACAACACAAAAAAACATGTGGTTTATTTTCACAATTTTCCGATACAAATATGCAATTCAAGTTTTCAACGTGAATAAAATTAATCATCTATACTTTTCAATTTGGCCTTATTTAAATTAATATCAATTTTGATATTATTAGAAAAATAAAAGAAACATGACTCTAAGCGACCCTTCAGATTGAGTGTTTGTTATGAAATGGCAGAACGGGCTGGACGTTTCTCAAAACGTGCTGGCGCTAAAGTCGATTAACCGAAGAAAGTACTCGTCTGCTGGTCAATCAATGTACAATTAAAACTAATTCATCATTCTTATATCATGTTCATTTAAACCCCCCTCCCCACAAAAAAGGAAGTCCAACACTTTACTTTAATAAGAATAATTTCATAATGAGCGAGGTAAAACCAAGCTGCATCCAAGACCTAAAGATGCCAGAAGACCCGCCTCCCGACCAGAACTTGGAGGTTTCTGCTCAGCAGCAGGATGACTCTACAGCTAAGTTCCATGTGGACAAGACTCTCATTCCGTCGGCTCACCTAGCAGAAATGAATGAAGATAAAGAATTGGAAGAGCTGGGCCTGACAGTCTTCAATCAAGAAGATTTTGAGGAAGGTATACTATGTTAATGTATATTAATACATTATTAATGAAATTTGAATGGAATTACTGTTTGATAGATGCGTACTCTCTTATTTTAATGTTATAATATATTGACTGAAATGAAATCATATAGGCCAGATCAACACTGACTGGAAATTAAAGAAGCACAAAACAACAAAACCATCAAATACCTAAACAAATTGATAGGTTTTGAATCCATAGATATTTCAAAGACACACTACATGTACTACAGAAGTCACACCTGAAGTACTCTTTAGTTACAAACTTTATTTCGATATACTCCTGTATTGTATTAAGAGAACATTTGGTTTATTTATTAAGTGTCAATACACTGTTCTATGTACTTATTATATTAAATAAAATCTTACTTTCTTCTAAAAGGTGTTATGGCACAAGTGGACATGGCACTAGCAAAAGAAGAAGAGGAACAAAGAAAAAGAAAGCTTCAGAAGGAAGAAACAGACATTAAATATGATATAGCGTGAGTAGATACTAGTAATGGACAGAAATGATGTGTTTAATGCCTGCTTAGTGTCCCAGGATGGATAAATCAGATTTATGTGTGTTTTGTAGGAAAGCTAAGAAAGAGATAGAGACTTTGGATAAAGTGTTGTCAACTCTTGGAAATGCTGCAGGAAACAGCCATGTTAGAAACAGATTGGTCGCTGTACAGAGCCAACGGGAAAATAAGGTAAATCTCAGTGAAATCCTCTCTGTCAAGAAAAAAAATGTATACATGCAGTGTAGAATTAAGAGTAAAGAGAAGTAATCATTCTTGTATGTTGCAGTTAAGTCAGTTGAAAACTTTGTACGCAAGACAGAGAGCTTTGCAGATAAAGATTAACGGATCCTCAGAGATTCCACATGAGGACCTCCTCTCACAAGGTGAGCTCTATTTACCATCTCCATTTTTACCATTAATAGTTCCAAAAAAAAACCCCAGCTTTTGATTTAATTTATAATAGTGGGTATTCATGTACATAGATATATATGTAAAGTAATAACATACATTAAAAACATATTTTTTCTATACCTGTAGATGGTGCGGAATTAAACAAACTGCTTGGCCTGAAATCAATTGGCGAGACAGAGAAAGAGAAAATGATCCGATTAGGTCAAATGACTCCATTTGGCACTGTCATCACATCCGCAGCAGACAAAGACTCAAAATCTGTAAGAAATGCAGAGTAAAGGAAATATACAGAATTATTTTAAGATGAGAAAAGGAGAGGGAATCAAAAAATGTCTTAGCTTTATTTATTTTGATCTGTGAGAATAAAGGATCCCTGAAATTAATGAATTGAAATTTTAGCCAAAACTTTATTTTTATCAATAAAAGGATTTTTCAACAATGCTTGCTAAAAACTCAAATTGTCATTGAAATTTTTTGTAGGATGGTATGCTGAAGATTATGGGGAGTGAAGACATAGCTCTTCCTTCAGGAGGTAAAACAAGAAAAGCCCATGTCAGAGACTCGGAAGCATCTTCATCACAAAACAGGGACAAATCTGAAAACTTTTTTGACTCAAGAGACCAAAGGACATATCGTAATGATACTGAAGGGTCATTTTACAAACACAACTATCGGAGTAAAAGAAGGTACTCAAGAATTGGCACAAACTTCCGAGAGGATTCGGCCCTGAGTGATGAGGACAACTGTTACCTTGACGATCCAGAGGGGGCTCTGTCGGATGGTGAGGAATATCGGCCAGAGGAGGGTGATTTGATGGGGACCAGTTCTGAGGACTCCGGCTTAGAGGATGCAGCACCTGATACTTCCAGTAGTGGTAGTTGTAAAAAATGATTTAGTTTTATATTCACATTCAAAGTTTTGAAGTTAAACTGAGGTTTCTAAACTTATATGAATATTGTATATACAATAGGTGTAAAGAAAAGAAGGAAGAAAACATCAATTAAACCCCAAAAACCACCTAAATATTTGGTGTCCAGTGGAGATGAGGGTGAGGAATTTGCCATAGCAAGCAAAAGGAAGATAAATCGGGACATTATGGAGAGGAGGGGGAAGGATGATGGTGATGAAAGCTTCTACCACATGCGATTAGAGTAAGCAATGATGGGGGTTGAGAGGATGTTCATGAATTCTCTTAACATTATCTTTTTACCACTAAGTATTGATTTTAAACAAATAATATGTTGTATTAGCTGAAAAGTCTTGCTGTTATTTTGACAGGGCGTTTAATGAAGAGGAAAAGAAGAGGATGAAGAAGGTGGCTTCAGGTGAAATTGATGAGGAGAGTGATGAAGAGCTGGAAGGAGGCCTGAAAGTTCCTAGCAGAATATGGTCCAAGTTGTTTAAGTAAGTCCCAATAGAATATGGTCCAAGTTGTTTAAGAAGTCCCAGTAGATGGTCGAAGTTGTTAAAGTAGATTTAAAAATAGATATTGTTGTCATACAGTAGAATATATTAATAGAATATATGTGTACTTATAAATACTCTCATTAAAGTATTGTTTTTGTAACAACTATTACAGATAATTTTTTAGGAAAAAATTGTGAATGAGATATGTATTTTATTTGAGTAGTTAGGTCTTTGTGTAATAACCCCTTGTTTCTTCAGTTACCAGAGAGTTGGTGTGAGCTGGCTCTGGGAGCTGCACTGCCAGTCAGCAGGGGGGATAATCGGGGATGAGATGGGTCTTGGCAAAACCATCCAAATGATTGCATTCTTAGCAGCTCTCAGACAGAGCAAACTCGCATCCAAGCACTTCAAGTAATACAACTGACCAGCATCATTTATTAACAAAAAGTTGTGAACTTTGCACTTCATTTATTCTTTTAATTTATTTTGCTTTTTTGTGTATCAATTTTACATAATTGATTAGACATTTTATAAAGATACTTGGAAACTGAAAAACACAGTTTTTGTTCGCAGATATCGTGGTCTAGGACCTGTCATCATTGTAACCCCGACCACTGTGATGTCTCAGTGGGTTAAAGAGTTCCACAAGTGGTGGCCATTGTTCAGAGTAGTTATTCTGCACTCCTCTGGGTCATTCACGGGTGCTGAGGTAAATCTAAGTGACAAGAATCTTTGAAGTTTGAATAGTGCAGATTATTTTTACTCTTTATTACTCAGTAAATGCAAGCAATGGAACACAAGAGATTATTAAGTAATGTACAGCACATGTACAAATGAATACGGACACAAATGTCTTGATTTTTTGTGTTGTAGGAGGACCTGATTTGGAGCATCGTAAAGGACAGGGGGGTCCTCATCACTTCCTTCACCACACTGGTTGTCCACCAGGATAAGGTCCTCCCCTATGACTGGCATTATGTGGTGCTGGACGAGGGCCACAAGATCAGGAACCCCGACGCCCAGGTTACACAGGCGTGCAAACAGGTGAGTAGTGTTCAGGCCCCAGGTCATGCAGGCATGCAAACAGGTGACTAGTGTCAAAATCCCAGATCACGCAGGTGTGCAAACGGGTGAGTAGTGCAAACAGGTGAGTAGTGTCCAGATCAATGCACTTATTTTTTTGGTGTTTCATTCAGTTTAATAGTCTGTGAATATTTGTTTCTGTATTTTGTGACTCAAGCTATAAATCCTTTGCAATTCAACATTTTTTTTTTTTAATTCAAAAATGAGCTTTCTTTTTTCTTTCTATTTTTGAAGACAAAATCTTAGACAATTTCAGAATTTTTAACACACAGTTTTGGTTAGCTCATACTCTTTATGGCAAGATGTACCCATATGTTTGTGTATGTTGTCAGTTGACTAGATTTTGCTGTGCTTTTAGTTCCGGACACCACATCGCATCATTTTGTCTGGTTCCCCTATCCAGAACAACCTGAAGGAGTTATGGTCCTTGTTCGACTTTGTGTTTCCAGGGAAACTTGGCACTCTACCAGATTTCCTGCAGCATTTCTCTATTCCTATCGTACAAGGAGGTTACGCCAATGCGACAGAAATCCAGGTATTTTTTTTATTTATTTATCCTTTCCAAGTACTTTCCATCATTTAGCGCAGGCAGAGCTCTGACATTGTTTTGTATTTCTTTATGGAACAGGTGCAGACAGCTTACAAATGTGCATGTGTGTTGAGAGATACCATCAACCCATATTTGCTGAGAAGGATGAAAGCAGATGTCAAAATTGATCTGCCATCAAAAAATGAACAGGTTAAGAAATATTTGTAAAATTGATGCCTATATAAACATGCATATTTTAATACCTGTCATCTTTTCTAAGATAATCATGATCAGGTTCTTATTGTCACTGTGTGTTCAGGTTTTGTTCTGTCGACTGACAGATGAGCAGAGGGATGTGTATCTAGAGTACCTCCAGTCCAGAGAGTGTCAGGCCATCCTGTCTGGAAAGTACCAGGTAATCTAACTAAGGACTCGATCATTAAAATAAAGGGGATGATACATGTATGATTCCTCAATCAGGATTTCATTACAGTTTTGAAAGTTTTCATATTTTGTCCTTGTACCCAACAGATTTTTGCTGGACTGATAACCTTGAGGAAGATCTGTAATCATCCAGACATTTGCACGGGAGGACCCAAACTGTTAATAGGGGAGGATACTCAGGGGGACCCTACCCTAGAGTACGGCTACTGGAAGCGGTCAGGCAAGATGATTGTCGTAGAGGCGCTGCTCAAACTATGGAAACAACAGGGGCATCGGGTCCTTCTCTTCAGCCAGAGCAGAGCTGTATGTCAAAACTTCTCCTAAACAATGCATTAGATTCCCACTACTTGATTTGGATATTTTTCTATGTTTATGTGTATGTTAATTTTTGTAGATGTTGGACATCTTTGAGTCCTTTGTACAGAATCAGAAATATTGTTATCTACGAATGGATGGTGGCACCCCGATCTCGTCCCGACAGGCACTGATCACCACTTATAATCAGGTACACATCTACCAAGCAGATACACACTGCACATGACAGAAGAACATCTGTTTTTTGTTTGTTTTATTTTTAACCGGGTTTTCCAACGGAAAAATCCGGTTATTAAAATGGTGAAAATGGCGGGCGGGCGGCTGCCAAAAGGGTACCCTCATTGTACGGATAACTCCTCCTACAGTTTTCAAGATAGGAAGTTGTTCTTTTGCAGATCAATTGTACATATATCAGAGGTGTGCAAATTTCAAGGATTTTGATTTCTGATAATTTATGAAAAAAATACCAGATTTTGAACTTAGTCATTTTTTGGCAAAATATTGCATATAGGGTACCCTCATTGTACGGATAACTCCTCCTACAGTTTTTAAGATAGGAAGTTCTTCTTTTGCTGATCAATTGTACATATATCAGAGGTGTGCATATTGCTAGGATTTTGAATTCTGATAATTTATGAAAAAAATACCAGATTTTGAACTTAGTCATTTTTTGGCAAAATATTGCATATAGGGTACCCTCATTGTACGGATAACTCCTCCTACAGTTTTTAAGATAGGAAGTTCTTCTTTTGCTGATCAATTGTACATATATCAGAGGTGTGCATATTGCTAGGATTTTGAATTCTGATAATTTATGAAAAAAATACCAGCTTTTGAACTTGGTCATTTTTTGGCAAAATATTGCATATAGGGTACCCTCATTCTACGGATAACTCCTCCTACAGTTCTCAAGATAGGAAGTTGTTCTTTTGCAGATCAATTGTTCATATATCAGAGGTGTGCATATTGCTAGGATTTTGATTTCTGATAATTTATGAAAAAAATACCAGCTTTTGAACTTGGTCATTTTTTTGCAAAATGTTGCATATAGGGTACTCCATTTCACTGGATACGTGTTGACATGGATTATGGATACAATTCACATAAAAGAAAACCCGGTTTGCTGTCACATTGACAGCTTTTCTCTTGTTATCATTGTTTTAACACTTTTAAGTAATGTAAATACCTGGAAGTACACTTATAGATATATTCAGAATTGCACATTCAATACTCTCTTATGTTTATGAAATTACATATATCGCTGTGCTTTAGTAAGATTCATGTAACTACCAGATTCACCTCCCTGTAAATGACTGTTTGACTGTTATGTGTAGGACCCATCAATCTACCTTTTCCTGCTGACCACTCGTGTGGGTGGGTTGGGAGTGAATCTGACCGGAGCCAATCGGGTGATCATCTTTGACCCTGACTGGAATCCGAGCACGGACACACAGGCGCGGGAGAGGACGTGGAGGATAGGGCAGACCAAGCAGGTGACCATCTACAGACTGCTGACCTCGGGCACCATCGAGGAGAAGATCTACCACAGGTAACCTCATCTAATGACGACCAATCACTGTGTCCATTCAAGCCTGAGCTGATGTTTAGGCAATGTGATAATTTTCTTCTGACAAACGGACTATCATTTTAAGGGGAATCCACTGTATTACAAAAACTTAAACTGATAAGTGATATTAATGTAAAGAAACCTTATCGTAGTAAGATTATCATACAAGTAAGGAGTATTATATATGTAAAGGTAGTTACATCATTTAATTATGAATTTCTCACAGGCAAATCTTCAAACAGTTCCTGACCAACAGAGTTTTAAAGGATCCCAAACAGAGAAGGTTCTTTAAGTCAAATGACCTGTATGAATTGTTTGAACTTGGAAGTAAAGGCAACAAAGAAGGGACAGAAACAGGGGCCATCTTTGCTGGGACAGGGTCAGAGGTTAAAAGGTCAGATGTAAAGAAGAGAGCCAATCGGTTTGATCTCCTGAGAGAAGAGAAATCGAAACAATTGAAGGAGAAAGAAGAGGAGGAGGAGGATAAGTACTTTGAAGAGACAGAGATCCAGAGAATGAGAGAGCTTGCCAAGAAGCTCAGTGCCAAATTAATGAAGACAAAACCAGAGGAGGAAGTAGCTAATGTCAAGGATGAAAAGTGTGACAGTGCAGGAATGGAGTCTGCAGACTTTGTCCAGCCAGAACTACGGGATTCCAAAGACACGGTGAAAAATGGTGCACTCAAGAATGAGGACTATAAAATCCCATCCACAAGCAGTTCAAGTGATCTCTCCTACAGAAAAGATAGGACTACTTGTGATGAAGTTAAGGAAAAATCAAAATCAAATCATCATCATCATCATCATAAAAAATCTACCTCTGACAAACATGAATCTAGTCATCACAAACATTCCCACCATAAAAGTCACAAACACCACAAAAAACACAAGCACAAGGGGAAGGAGCGATACACAGGTAAGATAACAGCACTGAGCGATTACCTGGTCCTCCTTTCTGTCTGGTGGTACATTTAAATAAGACTAAATATGTTAATTGGTTTGTAGAGTTTGAGGGAAAGAAGATACCTCATTTGGTGAAAAAAGATGTGTACAAACAAAGCAAAGAGAAAGAAGAAGAGGACAAAAAAGTCATGGATGACTATGTCCTACATAAACTCTTCAAAAAAGGTGAGACATAGTTATACATGTACATACACATAATGAAATTTGGTATAAAAATTGTTTCTCCTTCTTTGGGGAATTGTTAAAACAAGTGACCTGATTTTGACAGGGATAGACACAGCCATGCAGCATGATGTGATTATGGATCCATCTAAACACGACTACATGATAGTCGAGAACGAGGCTGCCAGGGTTGCTAGGGAGGCTGCAAAGGCACTGAAAAGGTCAAGGTCATGTTGTAACAATGCAATCACAGGGCTCCCTACATGGACTGGACAGTCAGGGATTAAAAAGTAGGTTCTTTGTGAATCTCGGTGTGTTAAAGAGTGAGTATAGAAAATGGCGGTTTCTTCATAGTTGTGTAATATGAATGTTTTGATTTGTAGGCCAAGATTTGGGCAGAAGAAGAATAGCATCTTAGTTGACTCCACAAAGAAGACAGAGTCTGTGCCTACTGCCACAGTGTCCTCGGTAAGATGCAAAAAAATATCTGGATTAAGGACTGGAAAAATAATAGTGTATTCTGCATCATGATATAGGGGATATGAAAAATATATTGAATAAAAGGATCTTTTCTTTAAATTTCATGAGTGGAAAACAATTTGCCATAAAATGATATGCTTTCATTTTTTAAGTTCTCAAGTATATAGTCCTTATATAATTGTTCTGATATAACGAAAGCCTGTTCATTCCTTTATTGTTTCCTTACAGATGAAGAAAAGCATGTCTGAGTTGTCAAATCAGCACTTTGATGGAACTCTGGCTGGTAACGTGGTGAAGGATCTGAAAACAGGACAGACCTCAACAAGTACCATGACCTCCGACCTCCTTCTCAACCAAATGAAGAAGAGGAATGAACTTGTGGCGACACCTGGCGAAGAAGGGGAGGAGGAGGACATGGGAGATAACTCCTCTACAGTGATAGACTCAGACTCATACAAACTCATCTCAGAAATAAAGAACTTTATTCTCTTTGGTTGTAGCATGATGGGGAAAGCTACCACTCAGGAAATCCTGGACGAGTTTGGCTCAAAATTACCTCCATCTAATTCTGCCTTGTTTAAAGCCATGTTGAACAAAATATGTGTGTTTGAACGAAACAATGGCATAGGATTTTGGAAACTCAAGAATGAATTCCGATAATTTTAAGAGGTGAAAATTCCATTTTTTTGTGTTCAGAAGTATTTTACAACAGTTTGCTGTGATTATTTTTCAGGGATGTTTACAAAAAAAATCAATCTTGAAGAACAGAAAGTGGTTTTAAAACATTTTGTAAATGGTTAAGCAGTCAGAGTTCTCCCAAGATGATTTGATTATGTCTTCCATTATCTACTGGGTATGCTTTTCCTGTACATTGTACTACATGTACTGTGTATTAGGTGTAATCCAATGTCGAAATGGGTACAATTATACATGATTTTTATACATCATTTTTTGAAGAACACTTTGAATAAAATAAATTGAAATCGTATTTTTGTTCATTATTTGATGCATACAAAATTTGTATTACAAATACAGCTTATATATCAAAGAAGAGTATTAGAATGCAGGTATGTCAAATTTTGACCTAATGAAGTGGTCTTGGTCAAAATTTAGAAATGTTTCAATAATATAAAGATGTAATACTAGTAATGTTATAATACAGTTATTAAAACATGTAATTGTTGAAGTAATGTTAAGTTGTAACACAAGAAAAGTTTAATGCAAAACATAGAAGTGTTGTAAAACATGTACATGTAAGTTGTATAATGTTGAAATACAAGTTATAATGCATGTAAGTGTTGTAAAACGTACAAGAGTTGTAATGCATGTAATGTTGTAATACATGTTAAGTTGTAAAGCATATAATATTAATACATTAAGAGTTTTAATGCATGCAAGAGTTGTAATGCATGTAAATGTTGTAATACATGTAAAGTTGTAATGCATGTAATGTTGTTAATGCATTTAAAGTTGTAAAACAAGTAAGTTTTAAATGCATGTACATTTGCTTTATTACATATAAAGTTGTAATGCAAGTAAAGTTATAATATAGGTAAGTGTTGTAATACAAGAGTTGTAATACATGTAATTATTGTAATACATGTAACGTGTTATAATGTACCCAAGGCAGTAAGAGTCAACAATCAACAAATCAAATAAAATTTACAATTCAATTTATTGTCAACAACCAA
The DNA here is from genome assembly GCF_963853765.1 of Magallana gigas. Classification (NCBI taxonomy): domain Eukaryota; kingdom Metazoa; phylum Mollusca; class Bivalvia; order Ostreida; family Ostreidae; genus Magallana; species Magallana gigas. The sequence continues at coordinate 2,767,986 of NC_088859.1, read as the reverse complement.
TTTTTAAAATACTCAACATATTGGTATATATGTATAATCAACAATGGTATAAAAATCATTCCATAAAAATCAATATAAATATAACAGAATTAAATTTATAATTTACATTGTATGTTATCATTGGTACATTTATCCCCGAGGAACTGATCTGCAGAATAGGTTAGTCTAAAACAGCACCGGAATTAATTAAACTGTTACTGGCTGTCACAACTTGCTGGAGTCTTTGGCCTTCTTGTAGTCCTCGTACAGATAAAAAGTCTTCCTGGGGACGCGGACGTTCTCTATCTGGTGTATACACTTGTACAGGGTGTTGTACATGGACGGCCAGCGTTTGTCGGCATCCGCCCCTGCCCGGGAGGTGGGGTCGAGGTGGCTGGTGGCGTACGCAAGCCCCACTCGATAAGTGGTATCTGCCAGTCCCATCTGTCCTCCATAACCACCATGGCCAAACATAAACATCATCTACAAACACAGTTATATAACATTTACATATATACATGTATTTAGAACAATTCCATTTTTTCATATCAATGGTGAATAAAACCAATACGGAGAGTATTTAAATATATATAAAAAAAAGTGTACAATTCTAGTTTTAATGATGTTAAATCAAATATCAAATAAATAAGAATTTTCATCTTCCTTTAAAATTTTTTTTTTTAAGTTGTTAAATCTTATTCACATTTCTGTGACTTACTGGTTTCCCCTGTTCCTTGACTGGAAAAAGCATCATTCCATAGCTCCACATTCCGTCCATACTAAAGGCCAGATCAAACCCTGCACTCTTTATCTGCTGAAACCTCTCTACTGACGCCTTGGAGAGCAGTTGTCTCCCTTGCCAGGTTCCCCCTTCCCCAAGGATGGCGTGGAACTTGGCCATGGACTCTGCTGTACCGTGACCGCATATCGACCCCACGGGCAGCACACGAACATCTGGGTCATTCATTCTCCTGACCTGCAGTGGGAATTAATGAATAAACAGGGAAAACAAAAGCACTTAAATCAAAACCTTGTCAATGATCTCATTTCCTTTTATGTTAGACTTTCATATGTCTGATTCTTTTTCTTTTATCAAATAAGAATACATGAAATGGACACTTGGCCAGGAAAATAAGAGAAAAGTTAGTGTCAATGCATGGAATTGTTTCATTAAAAAATCATGATCAAGGAATACCGGTACATTTACAGAATAATGAAGGTTGACATTATTTATCTAGATACAAAAAACTACACCTGATATGAAAAGTCAATCAAATTAAAATCAGATCCATGGTCCCTCCAAGTAGTTCGCTACTTGGAGCAGATCAAAGATCTAATTTAATAAGATGGATGAAAAAATGTCCACATGCGCAATTGTGACAATAATTACAGTACATGATTGTACATAATGGAGACTTACCCCTATGAAATCTGTGGGGTTTGTGGCCGTCAGCTGAAGGATGCTGAGGTCTCCTTTAAAGTTCTGAATGTACTCTTGTTGATCAAATGATTTCATCATGACAATACGAGGAGCTTTATACTGCTCCTCATAAGGAAGGCCAATTTTAAAGTCCAGACCTGTAGGATCAATTGGTCTGTACATGTATTAAAACCTACATTTGTAATACAACAGATATAGGTACTTGTACTATACTTTACGAGAAGGTAAGTTATGCAAAGTAGGAAAAAAACATATAAACAGTAAAAGGTCCCCTACCAAATGGTACGGCCATTTCTTCATGAAAGTACTGAGACAGACTCCTCTTGAGAGGGTCGGCCCTTCTAACAATCTGATCCAAGTACAAAGCGAAAGTAATTGGGTGGTACCCGTGGTTTGCACCTGAAATTAATCAAATAACCAAATGAACTTTTCACACAAGTTAACTGATTTCTTCTATTTTTTGGAACTGTCACTTTCCTAACATTGATAATTTTGATTTTTATCAACTAGTTTGTTACTTTTAAGTACGGTAATGAGTCTGAGAAGATGGGAATAGGATTTGCATATCTCTGTGTATCCATTGACATTAGATAATCTTACCAGGCTTCCATAGTGGCTTCTGGTTGGCTAAGATTTTTCCTAGTTTTTCTGGGTCATCCTTTGACAATGCAACGGTGAATTTTTCCTCAGTGCATGACAAACCTGCCTACAAAAAATAAGGAAATCAGCTGATTAAAAATCATTCATAGCCATGAGCTGATTAAATAACAAAATTTTAACATATAACCTAGAAAATAAAAACATTCACCCTGTTTGTGACTAAAGTTTCCAGAGTGATGTCTTCTTTTCCATTGGCAGCAAAATCTGGCCAGTACTTACACACTCTCTCCGAATAATCCAAGAAACCTCTGAAAAATATACAACAAAGAAATTTAAACATGAATTCACAAAGATTAGGTACCTAACAGTTTGGAGAGTGATGCATCTTTTGAAAGTGCTTATTACAACATAAAGATGTGAGTTCACCTGTCAACCAGGTGGGCTATAACCGCCGCTGATGGGGACTTTGTGGTGGAATAAAAGCATGGCATCATGTCCCTCTTCCACTTGACCCTGGCCTTGCGGTCAGCATAGCCTCCCCAGATATTTACCACCAGCTCCCCTCGATAGTAAGCAGCAAATGTCCCTCCCCTCTCTATGTCATTCTCCAAATTGTATCTGAAAAAAAATAAGGTATTAAAAAGAATTCATTCCTTTTGTCAAATACTTCATAATCACAGGGAATCTTGTTTAATGAAAGGAACAATCCATCTTCACTAGCTAAGGGTATATGGATTTTTATTCTCCGAGCATACATGAATCGGAACTTTGGCTATCAATGATGGGAACAATCTTGAATGACAAACCTGAATACTTCCAATACTCTCTCAAAACCTGGTTTGACGAAGCCATCGCTGTATATGGGCTGTTTTCTGCGGGGTTGTGACATTGTTTTAATTGGTGCAAGTCTTCCTCCCATTCAATACATTCTTCTGAAATGGATAATAAATAGTGTGCATCAATAATTAATTTCAAATCTACACTCAGGTGCTTTTCACTATATATTTCATTGAAAACCAACATTTTTATAGATGCAATAAAAAATTAAACCCCTTGACCAATTTTGAAAAAAAAAACTTGGATTGATCAATTCAAAATTTCTCTAGTTTATTGGGCATCAAAATTTAAATGTTTTTCCAACCTTCAGTTCTTGAGATTTGATATTCATAATCCATGTAAGATTTTTCGGCTTGCATATTGCAAAAGATATATATGGTAATAGAGCACTGAAAAAATAACTTAGATTTGTGTTTGAAATATCATATATTTTACAAGTGAGTTGTCAAAAAACTATTTCAATGCATGTCAAAAAGTGCAAATTGAATCTACTTTAATCAATAAAAATTTCTTCAAAACATGACAAAAATAAAAACAAAAACCCTTTTAAATATAAGTCCTTTTTCAATGAAATATATAGAGGAAAAAAGAAAATTGACATAAAAGCATATATACTTTTGGCACGTTAGCATAGCTTAGAGTACTCATTGCTCAAGAGCTGATAGTATAACAATAGTTATAAATGGTAAATGTAATTATAATACCTTCGCTTTACAGCCTGTCTGTCCTAGGAGGAATAATGGGCACCTGTCAGGCTGTGTGCTGCTTTCTGAACCTTGGCTTCTGCAACATACATGAATACAGAGTTATCCCTCTTTGAAAAAGTCGGGTTTGGGATACGATAAATCCTAGAGGTCGCTGGAGGGAGAGCGAAACCGACTGCCATGGCGAACCTTATTCGACGTTCTGCAAGAATACCGTCTTTAATCGGACAATGTAGTCGAGTTTCCTCACTGCAGCACCAGCAGCTAAGAGGATATGCCGAGGCAGTCGGCATTTCATTTTCTATGGCTTCCCCGAATAAGGTTAGATGACGAATTGCTTATTAACCTTGGATAGTCAATTTCGCCCGATTTTCCTCAGTAATATTTTCTTTGAAATGTTCAGTTTAACAGGAGTCCCTAAGACACGATTATCATAAATTTGTTTATTTTTTTTTAATTATCACCGAAGAGCATATTATTTTGTGTCCTGTTGCAGTATATTTTCTTTTCACCCATTGAATGATTATTTTGATTTAAAGACTATAAAGTCGCTAAAGGACAGGTACTTAATTTATTGTGATAGTTAACTGTTTGTGTAATAGGCTCAGTACTGTCATACTCATTCTAGCACTGGCTAGTTGGTTAGCCCTTTACCTCAGTGGGTAGAGTGATGGGTTTTAAATTGAAGGTTACATTCTTACATTCCAAGTTCGAACCTACGGGTACTGTCTATTACTCCTATCTTTTTTTACATTTAATAACCATATTGTGATCATTCCTCCTATTCTATTACAATAGTACCCAACAAAATAATAACTCATGTGGAGCGGATTGAAGAGTCTCATTTGAGATCTCTAGAGAATGCTCCAAATCGAAATTTTAAAACAGGAGGAAGGGTGTGATAGTGTGTACAATAGGCTCAGTATTGCCACAGTCCCACTAGCTAGCACTAGCTAGTGGGTTAACCATCTAGCTAAGTCAGTAGAGTGTTGGTCTTTAAACTAAAGGGGGTTCTTGGGTTCAAACCTAGTTGATGTGGCTATTTCTCTTATTCTAAACTAAGTTTCAAATTTGGAGTGACGCCTTCACTGGGCAAGGTGTTTTCCAAACATACACCATTGAATCCAAATCTTAGCTAAGACCATAACATATGTACACCCTCCTTGAGTTTCAAAAAACTTTCATAAGTGTCAGACTTTTGGCTGTTACTGCAAACAATTTGAATGTTAACCCCTGGAACTGAATGGTTAACTCCCTCCAGGTGAATTTGCACTTGCAATCAAACCAGTCTGACTGTCACATCTTCCCCAAATCCTAAATTATCTTGACCCTCGAAGATCAAAATTTTCATTTATAGTGTTTACTGTTTATCACCATACAAGAGTCTTTTTTTTTCAAGTGGAGTTGTCATGAATCATGATAAATTTATATGGTATTACCGGTATATGAAAAATGTATGTTTGGGTGAAAATTGTTTTTGTTAACAAAAGTATTGTCATAAATTAATTATTACCATACCTTATAAAGTTTTTCTGACTTTGTAGGTGTTTTTTAAAGATGAAACTATTAAACAAGTGAATGTGCCCACAATTAATGGAGTTTTTGGAATTCTTCCTCAACATGTTCCCACACTGGCTGTCTTACAACCAGGTGTTGTTTCTGTTGTTGTCAATGACTCAGAGACCAAAAACATATTTGGTAAGTTAGTAAAAGAAAAAAAATCTGATAAGGGTTGGTACAGAATCCAGAAATCATTGTTTTTAAAAGCTAATTGCTGTCATTAAGAATTAAATTATGTTGTTGAAAAATTGCAAATGGTCTCTTAAGAAACTTTATTATGTGACATTATTTTCATATAGATATCTTTCCATCAGGACTTGCCTGCTCTTTTGGATATGAACAATTTTCTTTCTCAATGTATCATTTTTTACTGTTTATAATTAGGCATCTTTGAATTTATCTTCAAATGGTAACTAGAACAGAGATATAACTGTCAGTGTTGTGTTTGTAGCCAGCAGTGGGTCTCTGACGGTGAACCCCGATGGATCCGTGCACATCTTGGCTGAGGAGGCCTGTGAACTCTCTGACCTAGATGTCAATGTAAGTACCAGTACCGGTAATGTACATGTACACAAACTTTGATCTCATGGTTCTCTCATGCGAATTCATGGTTTGAAGTTTTTCCTATATACCGGTACATGTATAACTAACATCTGTGCTAATTTTGAAATCGAATTCTTTTGGTACAGGATAGTATTTAGCAATAGTAGTTAAATTACATGGACAGTACATTACATGTATTAGACTATTTAGTCTAAGAACAGAATGAGATTAATGCACAAAATTTTTGTGAGGAGTTATTTTCACCAGTACAAATTAAATAGCACTGTGAGATTAACTTTAAAGCAGATGATCAGTAACAGTTTTTCATGTTTGTCTCAATCCTGACTTTGAAGTGTTTTTCCATACTTGTAGGAGGCGCGTGAAGGGATGACCAAGGCCCAGCATGCTCGGGATGCTGCTGTAGAGGCTACAGACAAGGCAGAGTTCCAGATCGAAGTGGACGCTTACGAAGCCATCCTCAAATCAGTGGAAACAAAGAGCTAGACCATTCATTGATTAGTGACTAATAATTTAAAGTTTGAACAGAACAGTGTTAAAATACAGGACAATATGTGATTTGCAAAATAAAGAACATCATATTTAATGAATTTCTTCTTCCTACACATTTACAATATCAATGGCATTCAATTGTTTTTATTCTTTCCTATTTAAGGATGACGAACCCAATTCACTTCTTCAATAATGATTTTCATGAAAATTTTATGTGAGTTAGTTACTAAAGATATATCAAAATCAAAAAATTACATAAAAATCGAATTAGATTTTTAGTTGGGACCATTCCAACAAGAGGCCCAGGGGCCACATCCCTCACCTGAGCAACAATTGCCTTAATTCTGATCAAATTAGCATTACAGTATCAAAATATCTTGACTAAGTACAGTCTATCTTGCTTAAAAAAATTGAAAATCTGCCAATTTTTATCCACCTCTTTTTTTGGGGTAAATACCAAGCTCTTTTTGTTGTTGTACCTGTAAGAAGAGTGTTCTCTATTCCTATATACCCCCCCCCCCCCCATTTCGTGGCCCCACTTTCCTCTAGGGAATCATGGTTTCATCAAACTTAAATCTGCATAACCTGTGCTTTCACACTAAGTACTGAGTTTTGGACCGAAAACTTTCCCAGAAGATTTTTAAAGATTTTCTCTATATATTCCTATGTAAAAATTCATCCCCCATTGTGGCCTCACGCTACCCCTGGACTATTATTTAAACAAACTTGAATCTATACGATCTGGGGATGCTTCCACTCAAATTTGGGCTTTCCTGGCCTAATAGTTTTGAGAAGATTTTTTAAGATTTTCTCTATATATAAAAATTTATCCCCCATTGTGGCCCCGCCCTACCCCCAAGGACCATGATTTGAACAAACTTGAATCTACATTATCTGAGGATGGTTACACGCCAATTTGAGCTTTCTTGGCCAAATTAAAAATTCACCCTACCCCTGGACTATTATTTAAACAAACTTGAATCTGTACGATCTGGGGATGCTTCGACTCAAATTTGGGCTTTCCTGGCCTAATAGTTTTTGAGAAGAAGATTTTTTAAAGATTTTCTCTATATATTCCTATGTAAAACTTGATCCCCCAATTGTGGCCCTACCCTACCCCCGGGGACCATGATTTGAACAAACTTGAATCTACACTACCTGAGGATGCTTCCATTTTAATTTGAGCTTTTCTGGCCTAATAGTTTTTGAGAAGAAGATTTTTAAAGATTTTCTCTATATATTCCTATGTAAAACTTAATCCCCCAATTGTGGCCCTACCCTACCCCTGGGGACCATGATTTGAACAAACTTGAATCTACACTACCTGAGGATGCTTCCATTTTAATTTGAGCTTTTCTGGCCTAATAGTTTTTGAGAAGAAGATTTTTCAAGATTTTCTCTATATATTCCTATATAAAACATGATCCCCCTATTGTGGCCCCACTCTACCCCCAGGGACCATGATTTGAACAAATTGAATCTACACTACCTGAGGATGCTTCCATTTTAATTTGAGCTTTTCTGGCCTAATAGTTTTTGAGAAGAAGATTTTTAAAGATTTTCTCTATATATTCCTATGTAAAAATCCATTCCCCCATTGTGGCCCAACCATACCACCAGGGACTATGATTTGAACAAACTTGAATCTACACTACCTGCGGATGCTTCCACTTTAATTTGAGCTTTTCTGGCCTGATAGTTTTTGAGAAGAAGATTTTTAAAGATTATCTCTCTATATTCCTATGTAAAACTTGATCCCCAAATTATGGCCCCACTCTACCCCCAGGGACCATGATTTGAACAAACTTGAATCTACACTATCTGAGGATGCTTCCATTTTAATTTGAGCTTTTCTGGCCTGATGGTTTTTGAGAAGAAGATTTTTAAAGATTTTCTCTATATATTCCTATGTAAAAATCCATTCCCCCTCTTGTGGCCCCTCCCTACCCCCGGGGATTTGAACAAACTTGAATCTACACTACCTGAGGATGCCTCCACACAAGTTTAAGCTTTTCAGGCCGAATAGTTTTTGAGAAGAAGATTTTTGAAAAATACCAACAAATTTTCAATAATTCTTAATTATATCCCCTTTAAAGAGGGCGTGTCCCTTCATCTGAACAAACTTGAATCCCCTTCACCTAGTGGTGCTTTGTGCCAAATTTGGTTGAAATCTGCCCAGTGGTTCTTGAGAAGAAGATGAAAATATGAAAAGTTTACAACAACGACAGACAACGGACAAATAGTGATCAGAAAAGCTCACTTGAGCCTTTGGCTCAGGTGAGCTAAAAAATGTTGGTATGCTTCTCAATTGAACATAATGGGGAAAAGCATTCTTGTGAGAGAAAAAATATTTTAAAACAATTCTGCAATAGATTTTCTATCCAAATTGAAATATGATACTTATTTGTGATGATTTTGAATCAATATCATTTTTTAAAAAATTTTACATAATTTTTTGGCATTTGAATTTTGATGTGTGTACATAGTGTATTTCTTGGTTCTGATTTTGACTAATTTCTTTATCCTCCTTATTAATGACCGTACACTATGTTATCAAATTGTCAATTTGTTGAAGTTAAATGATACTTGAATGACGAAATTGGCCCTTATGAATTTGGTCCTATTTAGGGTAAATTAGACATCCTAGAGATGATCACATCAGAGGATACCTTTTAAGTAAAACCTAAATGTCATGATCTATTAAATGAAAGGTGCCGACAGGTTTATGAAATTCAGGATATAAATTCTTCCAATGATGTTTCATAACAATAGTGTTGTTTGCTTCAATTCTAGGTTAACACAATGAAAAATCATGTTTTTAACTGTGATTTTAAATATGAAAGAAATGAGTAACAAATCTCGGAGTTTGTCCATATTTTACTAATGAAATAACTCTAAAATGCCTAGTCTCTCCATAAACGGCAATAGACAAGCTCTTGACCTGCCGAGGTTAAATTGAATATAGGTATCGTGATTACTTTTCTCATGATTAAATTTTAATAGAATGTAAAGAAACTGTTTCACTTTTTACATAATTCTTTATTTTCTATATAATTCCTTTAAAAGGGTAAAGAATGCAATTCCTTTAAAAGCGTAAAGAACGCGAAATTTTTTTAACAAATCAATTAAGACGACATAAATGATTTAGCCATCAAAAAAGACACTCTCGAGTCATTTACTAGATCTTGACCTCAAGATAAAACAGTGCTTTAACAAACCTGGTTAATGTCCTTGCTCATTTTTTACCTACAAACACCATATTGGTAAAGATTGAGGCAATTAGGAATATAAGGGGAAAGAAAAAATGCTTTTGACTCAGTATTTTGAAAAATATGCTTTGATATTGACCCCTGACCCAGAAACATAGTTCACTGTTGTCCCACACCCTTTAACCACAATACTCTATGAATGAAATTAGAGTCTAAGGGGTTTTAAATTGTGCCCTGAACTACTGGTAGAAATTTACAGATATTTGACATACTTGGTTCAAGATTACTCCAAACGAGATAATACAATACTAACCGACAGATTTATCATTATAGCTAGGGTGCTTATTTAGAGTAGTTCCAGGGTTGTCTCTAAGACCCGGGAGGCGGGGAATACCCCCGCCTAAAGTGACATAATTACCCGGCTATTTTTTCATTTCAAACACAATCTAACTATAAGCTAGACCTCCAGACCCCCTTCTACTTTTTTATTTCTCCCTTCTACATCAATTTTTAGAGACAACCCTGAGTTCGTGCAAATCTTTTCTGAAAATCAGGAGAGACAGAAAGAAGATTGAAAATAAGACTAGATAAATTCATTTATTTATTTTATTCCATTGGTAACAATTTTTTTGTGATCACAATATGCAATCTTTTGTGTGAATACATTTGGTGTTCCAAAAATACACATAGAAGCAATGCCAATTGGCCAGTGGTGAAGATAATGGGATGTTAATTCTCTTCTGATTAATTGCGAATGTTCATAATTAGTTTGAAAAGCTTAAGGAAAAAAGCCTTCACATGCATCTAGGAGCTGAACAGTCTTTTAATGGTTTTAATTAAAAATAAGGATATTCAGGTCAAATAACAAACTGGGTATTTAGTGTCAGCAAAACACTGCATGAGACTTTTCATGTTTTTTAGGAGTAAATTATAAAGTTACTCTTTGAATCATTCCATTCCATAGTGTTAAATTAATCATGATGTTGACACTCTTGGCTTATATATACTACTTTGTATACATACCGGTACATGTATGTACTGCAATACCTGACTGTATGACAGTCATCATCCTATCCTCTCCAAAAAACAAGAGTTCCACTATAATTCAATCTGTGCCTGTCAGACCAAAACAGGGGATCATTTAGAAGCAAATGGTTCAATAAATGATAAATGAATTTTAATGGAGAGAGATCAATGGGAGATACAGCGATAAAAAGGACATCACAGTGTGGCATGGTACAAAGGGACATCACTCATGACATCACAAACACAGTCACAAGATTGGTTATATAGAAATCCAGTGCCGGGCAAACAGCACAGATATAACACAGATATAACACAGATATAACAGAACATTCTCTATACAGATATAACAGAGCATTCTCTATAGGGGAAAATGGACAGAAATCTGCTCTCCTTTCTCTGGAAATCATGAATGTTATTTGTATAGCATCATTTGTGTGTATTGGAAAAGTGTGAAGTTGTCGTTGTAGGTAGTCCAACTCCTGAAGCTTTGTCACTCCTTGTAACAGAATCTGTTACCTTATTGAATCATCCATTCTACACAAAGCCCATAATTTATAATCTTAACAATTCACATCTTGACACAATGGCCGTTTTATAGCACTGACTGGCTGGCTTGAGACTAATACAGTCTGTAGTTCACTTAAATCTGCCACATGTCGAGAATGTCTGTATGTTGATGCTAAGATGACAGACTAGACCTTGAGTTTCATCGTGTCCTGGATGATCGCCCCGCGGTGTCAGAACTGGTTGTACTCGTACAGACTGTCCAGGTTGTCTTGCTTGGTGACTGGGATTACATTCTTCTCTCCTCCCTCCACCATGTTTATTAGGGAGTAGGGTTCTGCTATCAACTGAAAAACAAAATTTAATATTTAAATCTATTGACTGTCAAAGCATTTTTTCTATTATTTCTTTACAAATATAATTGTACAGGTGTATTCATATACCTTTAAACAAAACCAAATCACTACATGATCAAATGATCATTGCAGTAAAAATTTACATAATCCTCTGAATGGGGTAATGTACATGTATTTTTTCTGCTTTGCATTTATTTGTTAAAGAGCTCTCTCTCTCTCTCTGTTGGTGCACATTGATTGCATAAAAATAGGCGTACCACTTGATTTCTATAAAACCAAAATCCACAGGCATTTCTAAGATTTAAAGTAAGAAAGCAAACCTTTTTCAATTTAAAATCTTCAAACAACTCTTGAACAAATCTTCTGGCATTTAATCTGAATGAACACATGGAGAGCAGATGACATACTTCGGAGTAAAAACAAATGTCATTGAACACTGCTGGAAACTTCTGCTTCAACCTGTGTTAATCAAGATAGGTAAGTTTTATTAGTGTACACAAGCCAACTTTGAAATTCACATGTATATATGATGTATATGCAAAGAATTAAAGTGAAATAAAACATTCAAATAAAATAAAAACATTTGGATTGATGAAGCTTCTAACTTAGAGAATGGTAAAGAAACAGATCTTTAACTTGCAAAAATCTAACAACATATTAATACATATCAGTCTCGTGGAATGATTCTGAATGCACAAAATTAATACAAAACAAAACATACCAAAAAATTTTAATATTTGTGAGCATATTCTACTGATTTTAAACATATAAATCATAAGCATTAATAAATTTAGTATTAAGTCACAAATCCTTTTATAAAACAGCCCAGAGATGACAAAGTCATCTGCACTTCACTGGAGACTAAAGCCTCAAGGTTCTTACATGAGCAGGCCTTGCTCGGAGCCCTTGATTCCCACGGAGCTGCTGAGATTGATCACTAACTTCCTCAGCTCCTTCCGGATCAGACCTTTCCCGTGGACATTGTCGAACGACATCTTCACTGTCACTACAAGAGAAGTAACCACAAACTGTTAGAAGCACTGGACTGTAATGTTAATCATTTCTTAAACTACTAGTATTATTAATCTTACAGAATAGAATTTTTTAATCATTACTTTACCAGGTGCATGTACAATCATCTTTTATATCAAATGAAACAAATTCGTTTTCATGAAAAATGCACAATACATGTACCACAAACATGTATTTTGAGTAAGAGAATCTGACTGGCTTACACGAATCTGAGCTGGTACAACTAGTGACACTGCCGGGGGTTGCAGAGGAGGGTTCGTTTATACTACTGAAGCGAGGCCGAGCCCCCTTCTGTTGCTTGATGGCCGCATTTAAACTCCCTGGGTCCTTGTCCATTGTAACACTCTCAAAATCCCCATCCTCTTGCAAGGCTACAAAAGTCAAAACATATAATTAATTTTCTTTATGATGCTTTACATTTGATTGTGTATGTGCTCTTTACTGTTCATTGTTATTGATACATGTATTTATTGGCCCCACCTTCCTCTATTTCTGACTGGCTCAGGTCCTGTCTCTTAAGTTGGGAACAGATAAGACAGGCTGAAGCATCATGCTCAAAGTTTTCTGAGGCAAGCAAATTTCTAGAAGACTTTCGGGATCCTGAAATACATACACAGTACATATACACTGTAACATTGAATGTAACTTGTAAATATCATGTACAAATGAAACTGCTGCTTTCTGTAGTAATAACAGGGAAGATCCACACGTAAATTCCAGCTGCTCAAAGCATCTTACAAATCAGATATAATTAAAAACAATGATCAAAGCAGCAACAGTGAATATCAATTTACAGTGGAGGGATGATTTGAGAAATAACGCCAATAAAAAAGATGAACTAACATACATACAGATCCATGGAAACATGATACAGAGATATGTAAGGGGTGAAGATTTAAACCTTATGGAGTCAACTGCACCACCCCTAAGAGCATTGACGGGGGAGGGGGGGGGGGGGGAGCAACACTTACTGGGTGCTCTCTTCTGATCCTGGGACGCCTCCTCTTTTTCAGCTCTCGTCTCTGAACGAACATCCTCTCCGGCATGAACCTACAACAAAGTTTTCATTGACTTCATATAAAGTCTTGGATATCATAGAATTTACATACCAGGTACTTTAATAACATAAAAAGTTTCTTAGTTTATCAATAATGGATAGAGAATCTGCTATGCCACATCTCAATCAGCTTGACAGCCAAGCAATAATTAAATAAACATGTCTGTTATAATATGCCAGGCACTAAATGTTTATGGCAAGTGTTGATCAATGTTCTATATGTACATGCACAGCCTTTACCTCAAACATCATATTGATGTCCACTGGGAGAGTGAGGCCCAGGAATTCGGCCTCCCCTGTGTGGGGCCTCCTCTGTAAAAGGATCGCTTTTGGGGCTACCCCAAAGGGAGTTCCTGCTCGCTCCTGATCAGACAATGACACACTACTGGCATTACGAGGAATCCCAGAACTAAGACAGAAACAAGAAAACAAGGACAGTTAGCAACGAATCTTATCTTTCCCTTTAGTTACAATTCTTTTTACCATGCATACCTTTGTTCACTCCAACATCCAATCATAAAACCCCTTTTTTAAATTAATACTCATGTTGCTTATACCGTATCTAGTACATGTTAACAAAAAAATCATATAAAATATATACCTTGATCGAAAAGAAAATGTCTCGACACTCATTTTGGAGTCCAGGCTATTTTTTCTTGTTAGCTCACTGCCCTCTTCCTCCCCATACAGTGAATTCAGCCCCATGTCAGACTCCACATCAGAGCTTATTCGCCGCTGTCTCTTGATCGACCGCCACGTGGCATATCCCAGAGCGTCACGAGATGTGGTGTACATAATAGCAGTCTCGGTTGACATCCCGTCCAACAGTTGAGCAGACGGCAGAATACCATAAGCCGGACTGGCCTGCTTATTTCTCAGACTTGGCACACGTTTCAGATTCAAAGATTTCCGTCGGAATGATGAAGGATGTATAAGGTCTCTCATATCGGAGCTTCCCCTTTGGATGATTTCTAATGTGTCTATAGAACTAGTGCTTGCTATTGGACTAAGGGACATAAAATCTGATGAAAGACATGTATGTGGGCCAGATTCACATGAACTGACACCACTGGTTGTGGAATCGGTGTTAAAACTATCTGCGCGACTCTTGTTGCTTGTTCGTGAACTGTCACTGCTACTACACCTCCCGTCCCGCAGGTTTGGCGATTTTTTCAGCGACTGGTTCGTCAGAGTTTTTGTTTCTGAGCTGTCCGATTTATCATCATCCTTCACACTAAATGTTATACCATCCCCCTCATCATCCATTGCACAGAAATTATCACAGAAATCAGGTTTACCATCTGCATTGTCCGAACTGGAACCCTCGAAGGTCCCAGAATCCATGTCTGACAAGCATATCACAGGTATAGTTTTTCGACTCTCTTTGTTTCCAGCTTTCTTGGCCTGGAGTCTGTTTGACACAACATCCTCGTTCTGTCCGATCGGGGAATTTACACGCCTTGCCATCAACCTCTGATCGTCCCGACTCGCTTGTACCTTATCTCTATCATGATGTCCCAATGAATAGCTCCTAAGACTACTGGTCCTACTGGGTAGAGACTTGTATCGCCTGTTGTAGCTGAGTTCATTAGGTAACGTTTTACTCCGCTTTGGAATGAACAATGAAGCCTCAATGTTTGAGTTTTGATCACAGCTATGTTTAAACTCTGTCTCACAACCTTGTTCTCCTGCCATTTTTTCCTCCTCTATGAAGAAGAGGCTGGATGACATGAGACTGGGGGAGTTGGGGCCCCTCACATCGAGGTCCCCTCCCCTCCCACCCTCCGAGTCTTGGAGCTCGATGAGGAGCTCAGAGCGGTCTTCCACCACGGGCCAGCGGTCCTCTCGGGTGTGCCAGCATGACTCCCAGCCCAGCTGTGTCAGGTACTCTGCCCCCTCCCTTGTACTGGTCAGTAGTCCCAACACATAGAATGCTGTCCTGTTTAACAGACAGAAGCATGTCATTACAAAGCATTCATAAAAGTCTTTTTGTAAGCTTTGAATTACAATGTATTTATATTTATTAATGTGTTTTAATAAATGTGATGTTATTTTTCATCTACATGTACATCAAGTTCAAATTACATATATGAATGCTGGTGTAAGATTTCCTACATGAAGAATAAATCACAAACATTACCCTCGGATGGAGAAGACCCCGCTCTCCTCGGCTAGTTTGATGATTTCTGGCAACAGGCGTTCTTCCTCCAACCAGGTTACACCCCATGTAGAGGTTCCAATGTGACCCTAAACAGAAATGGAAAAATTCAGAGACATCTATGGAAATTTCTATGCATTTGCTTTTTCATCAGATCAGTAAATTTTCCTCAGATCGGTAACTTTTTTTGTTTCAACATACCACTGCCCATAAAGCTGTTTTCATTTTCAGGACATCTTCATCCGAGTGCAATTCCAGACATTTGATGCACTGGAAAAATTCACTGATACATTCCTGTAAAAAGATCATATACAAGTACATGTATGTGAGGTTTAAACTTAAATTCAATATTACTGTAAAATAATTTATATTTTTTGGTTTAGGGGGGATTTACATGTACTTAAGTTAAAAAAAACAAGGTTATAATGTGGGTTTTCTTTTGTGTTTTACCCATACTTAGGAAATACTGGTACATGTATATGAACATGCAAGTATACATTTACACAATACAGTATGCCATTCATATGCATTTTCTTTTGGACCAAAATTAAATATTCAGCTCTAAAGTAAAATTCCCTTGTGCAGTATAAAAACTTTTCTTTGTTGCTGTAAAATTCATTGCATCTTATATCAAAATAAGCAAGTTTCACAAAATTCTGCTAAGAAATGCAACAGAGCAAAATTTAAAATATTGGAGAACCTAATTTACAATGTACTCAGTAAACCTGTTACCTGTTGTTGAAGGAGACTGAATCCTTCTTTGTGCTGAGTCAGCTGACCGTACAGGTGGACGGGAACGTAGGCGTCCTTGTTTGGTCTCCTACCAATCCAAAGATCACAGTAAATAAACATAACACACTGTCAAAGGCCACTCACATCAATTAATACCATTACCTATCATTCTATTCATCAAAGTTTAACATACAGTGTCTATCATAATCAGGTCTAAAAGGCTGGAAATTTAATTTCATGCTGTTAAGATATCTATCTTTTTTATGCTGCTGAGATATCTATCTATTTTATTTTATGTCCAAGCACAGTTACAATTTAGATTACAACCCTACTACTAAAGGATGCTTCTTGAGTAATACTTACTTCCTGCTAGATCTGCGAGTGAAGGAACCCTCGTATGTTTTCTCGTAGGTGGTTAATGCCTCGTTCAGCAAATCTTCCACAATGTGGACATAACGGACATTGTACGTCTAAAAAATCAGTAAATTTCATTAAATCGTGCAATCATAAACTGTTTACTTAAATATTACATATATTGTACATGACATACTGACAAGAGAGAAACTTCTCATACTATAGAATGAAGACAAATTTCTAAATTGAAGTTCATTAATCGTGTGACAGAGGTGTTGATGTACCTTTTCCCATTTTTGGACTTCGTTGAGAATAAAGTTGGCATCACTGAGCATTTTGAAACCTTTGGCCGTGGACATGAAGCGACACAGGAGCAGTACCCCCCTCTCCCCCAGGTGGAGACACTGGGGGCGCAGTTTAATGACCGAGTTTAGACAAGGCTGTAAAAAATCACATACTTCCGATACACATATATATAAAAATATACTTATTGTCTTAGTATTCTCAGGTTTTGTTATGAACAGTGAAAAGCCTATCATTATCATTCATGGAAAAATTATAAAAGGGTTGTATATATTCTATTAAAAAAGATCTCTGGGTAAGTAAAATGAACTGAATGAATCTTTTAATGTTCACTGTAAATCAAATTACATGTAGAAAGTTTAAAGAACTTTTACATGTATATACCGGTATATGACAAAAACAAATAAAATTGAGGTCTGTGTGGAATATTACAAACACAAGACCGTGACCCTTACCTGTATGTCACATGCCTCCTCCAGTACATGGAGCGCAGCCTGAGCAACTTGGTTGCTCTGATCGTACAACTGGTTCACCAGCAGCTCCATTCCCCAGGAGCTAAAGCCAGCAACTCTTGCTCGCAGCAATGTACGCAGAAACTTTGTACAGTAGAGCCGGGCAGACTAAGAATACAACATTAAAATTCAGGTATCTCAATTAAGAAAGTTTCGCTTTATCAGTTTTGCTGGATTTTTACCAATTAAAAATAAGTCATAAAACAAAATAGCATAAAATAAGTTGATAATGTATTGAGTGGCAACAAAATATTAAAATCAAATGAAGTTTTCATTTTTATAAAATTAATATCAGCAAAGTGGATGCATTAATCTGTAAACAGATCAGTGATAGCCAAGTAAGTTATGATAATCAACATTGAACAGTGTTTTCATTTAAGACCCCAAAACTGTTTACCTCGGTGGCAGAACATAGGGCCTTGGCCAGCACCGGGCGGGTGTTACCATCCCTACTGTAGTTCAGACTGGACACGGTCAGCTTCACAAAGCTGTCCTGGGGGGCGATGGACACAATGTCCAACAAACTGAAAAGAGAAAAAAATAGCAAATTCAGTTCAATTTCTTAATCATATTAAAAAGCACAAATATATATCATTGTATTGTTTAGAACATCAATTTCTAAAAAAAAAAACCCCATATATGAATATTGTATTATTTAGAACCTCAGGGTATAAACTCATAAATTATATACAATGAAATCTGATAAAAAAGAAACATGTGCAGCATGCAAGTCTCTATGTTTTCAGAAATAAGTCATAAACATACATGGATTACATGTATATATGTAATTAACTTACTACTGATAGACCCCTGTCTTTTCCAGGTACTTGTCCCCGATGATTGTCCCGGAGAATCTGCCCACGAACAGAAAGTAAAACTGACTGCAGGTATTAATCACGTTTCCCGGACTCAGCACCGACTCTGGAACCAACCTCTGCTGAGCAATCTAATAATACCAAGCACATCTTATCGGATAAAAATAAATCTTACTCGATGTCATGGTCAGGTAGACAGAATAAGATCATGATTTACAGTTTACAAACATTAATGATGATTAATTTCTGAGGCCCATGTACATTATATCATATTAACATTACCTCAGACATGCATCCCCCTATGTCATTGATCAAGTCTAAAGCTAATTTCTGCACCTCATCCTGGAAAAAAGAAAAAGAAAAATGAACCCAATAAACTGTAAACACCTAGTGTGGGGATTTGAATTTCTAACATTCATTTATATGCATGAGTGGCATTTATATGTTCTACATGTATAAACTTTAAATATGCGAAAAATAACCACAAGATATTTATAACACTTGGATACATAAAGCACTCTTGGAGATAAGGGAAATATCACTTTCCTTATGGAAATTAATTGCCAGATAAATTTAATAGATATATTTTCTCTGTGAAAGTGTATTTTGGAAAAGTAACGGTTGAGTTAATTTTGATTGATTTGGATTAATTCTCATTCTGACCTGTTCAGTGGATAACAGGAAGTCCACTAACAGACAGCCGCTGTGCACCATCTTCTGTCCCAGTCGGTGACCGAACTCCAGCCGAGAGAACCGATGATTGGTCGGCTTGTAAAAATGAACCAGTCTCTTAAAGAACCTGGAATCAAAATTAATAACTTATATACTTTGTTACTTGAGTATTGATAATTTCTTTATTTTTTTCTTCTTCTTCTTCTGATTTTGGATTTATAGACCTACAGGTGAACTTACTTTAGTATGATCTGGTCATCCAGTCGTCGTACCTTTTCCTCTGGCCACTGCAATGCACATAAATATCCAATACAGAACACACACATTGTTTTACTTGATATTCATGTACTTTAAATAATCATAACTATGTTGCATTCTTTACATCTGACTGAATGCAAAGATATCTATCTGTACCTTTACTTGTTATTAACTTTCATCATGTTTAAGGTAAAATTACTAAAGTAATTTCCTTGACATTATTGAGTGAATGACCCTGACCTTCAGAATGGCGGGGATGAGGTCCCATTCCCAGTTGACGATGTCCTTGGTGCCGATCACCTGGGAGTCCCTGATGGCCTGTCCAATCATGTCTTCTGTCGGGGACTGTAATTAGGTCAGTGACCCAATGATTGACACAGAGAAATACACAGAATCTTACACAGTAGTTATAATACTGACTGTGACATACCAAAGTAAACCTAAACATTTCATCACATCTACATCTACACTGTAAACTGAATTTTATTTGATTTCAAAATAATATGCATCTGAGTCAAAAACATATTGTCTTCTTTCAAACAAAAGATTTTGTTCAGTACATGTATATGAGGGAAGATAATGTACTTTAGGACTTTGTTTCCTGCTGCTCTATACACTAACCTTATTAATTAGCAGGTCGTACTTCTTCCTCAGGTAGAACTTGGTCTGGCCGACTGGTCGCCCGCCATTCCTCTGGATCAGCTGATCCAGGTACAGACTGCACGGCACCGGGCCCCGCTTCTTCATGGAATGGAGCCGCTCCAAGTTATAAATGGCTTCCCTAGCCTGACTACAGAATCAAAACAAAAGCCAGTTTTTAGTTTACAAATATAATACATGTAATACTGTTGACCTCTCACAAGCAAAATTGTGGGACTCATTACAAACTATGGCCCATTGAAGCATACAAACCAAATTATAAAATCTGTGTAAATGTACATACATGTAGGAAAAAATCATCCATGATTTATGATCAAAAAGTAATCCGCTTATTCTACAGGTACTACTGAAGACTTTTACACCTTTGAGATATTGAAAGAAGACTTACTATGTCTGAGCAGAGGTGAGATCAGGAGAAGAGGCCAGGGCCAACAGGGAGGGCAGACAGTGATTGTGATGGGTACACTCCGCGGGCAGCATGGTGCTCGCCTGTAAACAAATCATCATCAATAATATTAATATTGTCATACCTAATACTAGAATACTAACTTTTCCATCTATTCAGTAACAGGTCTTAAGATGTATATGTATGTACTTGTGTATTTTATTGTACATGTACGTAAATATTAAAACAAATACCAAGGTAACACCACACAAGTACCTGTACATGTACAAGGTATCACCAAGAGCTACTGACCAGATGTAGAAGATCCCCAAGGATAATGGTGGCTCGGACAAAGAGTTGGCGATCGCTGCTAATAATGACTTCTATTAATGCCTACAAAGCAAGATAAATTATTAATGGAAAGACTACAAATAACAGTTGATTTCCATGAAATTTTGTGACTTTTTGGTAATGAAATGTTCAATTAAAGATATTTTTTATGGAGGTAAAGAAGATTTAATTAGTAGAAACTTTTTACACTGTTTGAATTTTTTATAATTTCATGAATGATAAGTAAACATTTACCATGTTTGTTTACTTTTACATCACATTATAAAGGTTTGACATTTTTTTTTTCATTTATACATTTTTAAACACATTTTTAAAGTATGATACATTTTTTTTCATTTATGATCTTTACATCACCTATTCTCCTTTCATTTTTGTGATCTGAATAATATGTGTTGTGAATATCAATTACAAATGGAACTAAACAAAGGAGCACTAGACACTACGGGAGCTTACCTCCAGAATTCCTGCTCCTATCCAGGCAGACAGAAGTAATGCTAGATGGTTTTCTATTAGGTTTGGTCTGAATGGAAAGCAACACATACAGGGTCAGAATAATATTCTCTGTACAATTAGTTAGTTTACACAAGCAAATACATCTGAACAAACAGTTAACAAATCTATTTACTTATTTCAGACATAGCAAAGAGATGATATTGACCTGATTTTAGCCATGTGGGGTAGTATGCACTTTCCCTCCTCAGCCACAAATCCATCAGTTAGTGACCAGTTCTCCTGAATGTCAGAAGGGTCTGAAAAAAACAAAATTTTAAAGTCTAAATCTCCTCAAAGACCAAATTTACCCAGCATCAGAGATGTCGAACATAAGCAAGTGAATTCATTACTGTAGATTCCATTCTGTGAGTACTTAATTCTGTGATTCAACAGTTTTGTATCAATTGCAAGGATATAAAATTATTAAAGCATAGTTTTTATCATAGTTTTACATAGTTTACATCCGTCCGAAAAATAAAAGCGAGATTTTAAAATCAGCGAGATGTGTTTTTTGCAATTTTACACAGATATTAAGTCCCCTTGTTTAATTAGGAATCTACAGTATATAATACATTGTATTCATCATTTACATGGATATACATATGTATTTAGATTATAGTCTAAGAACATGTACATGTGTTTTACACCTGCAATGCTGAAATGGGTAGGAAATCTGACAAACATTTATAGTATAGCTATGTTACAAGTTAAGTGTGCAAAAAATACTATAATGGCAATGGTTTCTTATAAAATAGAGATCTAAGCATCTGCATGCTTTCTATGTTTGTACTAAACCTGAACAGTTAATAATACTACAAGTGTTAAAATCTTTATGAAACTAGTACATGTATTTAGAAATCTTGAGTTAATGATTAAAAGCCATTCATAAGTAAACATATCATTAACTAATATTTAAACAATTGAATGGGTTGGTCTACTGTTACGGGCTGTCGCAGTTAATCTATAGTAAACAGGTACATACCAACACTAAGAAGGGCTGTGTTGAAATCCTCTGTTAACTCAGGGATTTTCAATCGAAACAAATCAAACAAGATCTCTAGAATTCCATGCTGAAACAAAGAATCATGTTTAGATGGATATACAAGTTCTAGATAGGCACTGTAGTTAATGACAATGAGTACTTCAGTGGGATGTTTGATACCTGACCTAGTGCCCGATTTATACAGCACTCACCCGTATTTCTTTGTATGGTAGGTAGAGAATGCCCACTAACGACTGTAAACCACTGGCATCGGGGCGACAAAACCGAATAATTCCTGTCAACATAAACTTCATAAAGAGAAAGGAACTCTGCTATCAACTATCAAGTATTTATGCAGTATTTTAATAGGAGTATAAATAGACAGAAATAATGCATACTGATAGCAAAGGACAGCTGTAATGAATGTGTATGAAGTAACACAGGAGTTAAAAATAATAGAACCTGCAAATGAATTAAGGAATTGCTCTTTGAGTTTAAGTATTATTTAAATTAATATTGTGACATTATGAAATACCTACCTGACCATGTTCGCATAATAGATATAACAGCCATCTTGCTCGCAGCAAAACGATGTTCTTTCTCTTCTCTAAAGCAAAAAGTTGATAAACAATAGATAAATATTTACAAAGTCATATATACGCAATGAGAAATTCACTAGCTACCCACAATGTCTAATATAAAATGTACCGGTAAGTCAGACATCCTGATGAAGAAATGACTTACCCTGATGACTGTTCTAGAGACTCAGCACTAAATCTGTAATGGCAGTCAGTGAAAGGGGCCAGAAGTTGCTGAAAACAGTCAATATGGATTTTATACAAGTCAAGAAATACTATTCCTAACAGTGACCAGTTTGACACTAAGGAATGAGGTAAGCACTGACCTCAAGATCTGTGTTGAACTTGATGAAGTGCCTGGTTCGGGGGTGGTTCAGAAGGTGTAGAATGGTGGCTACCAGTGATTCGTTGATTCTGGGGTATTGGTGGCAGTCCAGAGCGGCTCGGAGTATAGCACTGATTCCACCACACCTAGCCAGGAGTTCAGGGTTGACAAATGCTGCAACAAACAGAGGAAACTTATCCTTCTACTTTATACTAGAAATCCCTACCTAACTTGTACAATCAGAAAAAGGTAAATTTCTATATTGTAAGTCAATCAATTTCTTTATTAGTCAATATGTACCAATATATTTTGTGTTGTTTAGCTGTAATCTCTTCAACAATTAAATGTAAATTTCTCATTAAATCATAATTTAAAAAAAGTTCCTGATTTAATGGCATACAGAGTTACAGACTAAAGCAGGAACACAAATTCAGTGAACTATAAAGCAAACATAGTTACATTTTTACCTGTTTCACAAATGGTTTCCAGGGCTATGCGGACCATTCTGTCCCTCTCTCCTGTCCCGTCGTTACTAATGGCAACAAGAGGGTACAGCAAAAGGTCGGACAGTTTCTTTGGTGCAATCTGAAGGATTCTGCGCACCAGTTTTATTGCGTGGATTCTCTCTACCTCATTGTCCAGACTTATATCTATTGACCTGCAATGAGGGACAAAGAAACAAATGGAACTTGTTATAAAACAGGTCATTGAAGATTTACTTTGGCTGTACAAATTTAGTCCTGTTTAACATCACCTGTGCATGTAGGTTTATGAGAAATTGTCAATTTTAAAAACCAACAAACCCCAATTTTCAATTTTATTTTTTCAAATTTGATTTCATTTTTTGCAACTAAATTACTGTAGAAATACAAAATACTGTAGAAACACAAAATTGTAAGAAAACATCATATATTATTATTTGAATACTTAATGTGGTTGTCTTTAAAACTGACAGGAAAGATCATTCAACATCTAGTTAACATGTAGTTTGAATATTTACTGTATGTGTATTGATATAAATGAACTAAATCACTTGTTTGAAAATTTTGTTTTCTTTAATTTTATCATCCTTCCTCAAAGGTTTAAAGGTGACGTTAAAAGTATAATTAACTTAAGGCAACCTTATAACTTAAAAAATTAAAACAGGTTGTTTTTAATCCTTACTCTTTTATGTGACTTATCGTGCAGTCCTTAATCCAAAATAAGAAAAGATAATTTCAGCTGTAACTTAAAAGTTCATTCGAGTTGTAACATGCTACATGTATTTGATTGGCTATAGAAAATAGTTTACAGCCAGTAATTAAAAGAATCTTGCCTATGTCACAATAAGACTGACGTCAAAATTATATTGATACACGTGATACATTTAAAAGTTGAACATTTCAATGGCATATTACTGGTCAAATGGCCTAGTTTAAATTGTGAGTTATAAAGCATAAACAGCTCCGACCCAGTTTACACTCAATATGAATTGGGTAGGTTTTTAATATATTTATTATTAAATACAAGTAAGTAACAAACCTGACAATTAAGTAATCAATGTGAAGGCTGTACAGTAAATCTACAGTTTCCGGCTCTTGTAGAAAATAACGCAGCACTCGTAATACTGCTGCACGCACTTCCTTTGCCTCGTGGAACAATCCCAGTCGGAGGCTGTAAGAAATTAAAGGAGGTTTTCAAACATTTCAAGGCAAATCTATTGGTACATTAACTAACAGGTAAATCAACACTATTGAATTCTTTCTGGTTCAATGCCACACAATATTTCTCACAGATAATCTATTATATTATCAAAAGTAGCTTACCAACACAGAATATCCCTCTTGGACAAGCCTGAGTATTTGTCATTTCCATATTTCAATACAAGTTTGACTAAAGCATTTAAGTAGGCTAACTTTTTAGACTTTGACACACTACTTTGAGAAACAATCACTGCCAAAATCTCTTTCAAATTTTCACTAGGTTCTGAAAAAAGAGAAGTAGTTCATGTAATCAAACATTTCAACAATCACAAAATGTACTTGTCCACTAAATTCTTCATTATTCCCTCAAGCCATTATTTATCTAATTATTTAATAATCTTAATGGTAAATGCTTTCAAACTTAGTAAATAATAGATTAAGATATTATAGAATCATCACCAAAAATACAAATATCTATGAATGATTTTTAAAAAAGAAAAGAAACCCAATCAAAAAAGATTTATAATATAATGAAGCACAAAATACAAGAATAGACTTGGCTTCTATTACTTAGGCCAGCATTTTTTTATTTTTAGATTTACGAAATATTTTTCAAATTATTTGGTGAGGAGGAGGGAATAAAAATAAAAATAAAACAATTTTTCAACAATATTTTTTTTATTTTCATAATAAGAACACGTGTCCAGGAGCTGCCATTTTTTAAAAAATATATAAGTAATTTTGGTTGGTGGTGATGTCCTTATCCTAACATATTTTATCCATGGGCACTGAAAATTTGTGTTGATATATTGTACATGCATGTAAAAAAACAAAGTTTTTTTTTTTATATATATACAAGTACATACTGTACATATACATTTAATGAGACCAAAAAAATTAAGGGAGTTTTCACATCTTCCTTGCAGAAAAATAGGAAGAAGTTTGAGAAATCATTTATTTGATTAAATTAACAATGCTATTCACAAATTCAAAATTTAAAATATTGTTACTGAAAATAAATTGGATTAGAAGCATGTCCATAAATGTCAGTGAAAAATCAAACAAGTTTTTTTTATTTAAAAAAGACTAACTAACTTTTTAAATTTTATTTATTTATGTAATTATACCTTTAATAAAGGAAATGTTTCGTTATTTTGTTAGCTTTAATGACAAATAAAATCATTATCTTTCCTTCAGTCATAAGACTCCTGTGTTCAGTGTGTTTAGGGTTATTAGTCCAACCCTATGACCCACTTACAACCGTTATGTAGAGGATCTATTTCCAAACGGTTAAATTATGATTATTTTAGAATTTATTTTGCAAAAATGTTTTTTAAAAAAGTAACATCATTTTCTTGCCAATGAGGTTTTTTTTTTTTAAATTTACGGAATTGTGATAGAAAAAGATCTCAACTTCTCTTTCTTGAGGAAATTCTGGCTAAGTTGCCGATCACAAAACTTAATAGGGTCGTAAATTGTAGGGTTGGACGAAAGCAAACAGGAGTAGGCTCTATGGTGGTTTTTTGTGACTTCTAGTGCCTGTGACTTGATCGGAAAGAACTTGGTCTTTTTAATCAATGCATGAACAACAATAATTCAGACTGCACATACGTGATTGCATCAACATTTATTTTTATTTTTACCAGAAAGAAAATTTCGGGTCGGAGGAAAAAATAAAATTAATAGCTAGTTCAGGTCCTTTTATTTTTTTTAAATTTTTAAAAAATAGGGTCGGCGGGTTTGTAAATCGAAATTTCAAAAAATGCTGGCCTTACCTATAAATCAGATAGAAAATAAAGATAAAAACAAACATGTATCTATAAATGATTCGTTCTGAAATTTTAAAAGGGCACTCTGAAAAACAAGCAATTAGACCAAATAAATACATTTTAGTACAGAACACAACGCTTTTCCCTGTCTCCTGACTTTACCATTTAAAGATACTTTAGTCTATCACTTGTCAGGATGTATTTTTTTACTACCTTTGCAGGTCAGTCTTAGCAAATTACATTCCAAAGGGAATATGGCAGAACATAGATTTAAACTCAGAATTTCAGAACTGATGCTACTGTGATGGTCAGATTGGTTTGAATACGTACGCCAGATAACTCAGTTCGTAGAGCATCTGACTAGAGATTTAAGGGGCCAAGGTTTTAGTCCCAGTCTGGTCTGTCATTATTAATCTCAACCCAATACATTTGGTGCTGTCCCAAACTCTGATTTGACAAGTGAAGTCCTGCCAAAGGGATAGAGCCTGGGGTAATTATCTCAAGGGTGAAGATCAATTAAGGGGGGGGGGGGCAGTTAACATGATGTCATGATTGATTAAAAAGCTGGCCCCAGATAGCTCAGTTAGTAGAACACCTGACTAAAGTTTCAGGGGTCTGGGTTCAAATCCCAGACTGTCTGTCATTCTTTCTCCAATTCGGTGCCGACTCATCAAGTCTGTCTGATGACTGATCTTAACATAAAGGTACTATTTCTTTGTATTTGAATTAAAATGTTTGACAATTAATTGGTAACTAAACCTATCTTGTGTAACATTTTCATTCAGTTTTAATTATTTGTTGTGATGATGATTTACTCAGGATAATTATTGGATATAATTTGTTATCAAATTTGAACATTTAATTCAGGCAATCCCTCCCCTGATTAAAGACCAGCGATTACAAAGAATCGACCATCTATGGAGCCTCCTTTAGTAAAAAGTCTCCAAACTGTCCAAATGATCAAAGTAAGAGGGAAATCTACATCAGACCTCAGATTAAGTGTACACACCTCTCGAAAAGTCCAGCTTTAAAATTTCATCTGCGCTTTCATGCCGAGCTGAAAGGGACAGAAAAAATATCAATTGTAAAAGTTCAATGATGGAAATCGGCCACAGAACCGAGATTTACGATTTTACAATCAACAATACCTCTGAATCGGCCACTTTTAACGAAAGGTCGACCGCCGTGGCGACCACTGGCCGCCATCTTTTTTCTTTTACTTCCTACTTTTCGTTATGTCGTACCTTTCGATTTTGCATTTGCATCGATCGAAAATATCTTATATTTCCTTTTTTATTCTTAACATTCTTCATATACAGAAAAAATCTCATGAATTCTATAGATAATCAACCTAAATGCATCAAATCTTGATATCATACAAGACCATGTCAACAGATTACGACATATGCCAAAAACTAATTATGGAGGTGGTGGAACCAAAGTTTACAAAAATTGTTGATGGGTTGAAGGGATCTGAAGGCCCTGTATTTGATAAGGATTGTAACTTTTACATGGTTGCTCCTGAAGTAACAAAAAATGACAGTTTTGCAGGCCAGGTTTTGAGCATCGATGTTGAAAACAACAAGGTATGGACAGGTAAACACTATTAAACAGGTAAAAGGGGGCACCTGTTCACCTGTAGATAACTGATTCAAGGCTACTACGTGGAAATGACTGCCTAAATGTTGCAGAATATTTCAGGGACGTATTTTTTTTATTATGTGCTGGCATGTCTAATGAAATGTACTATCCATTCCAAGATCAAAGGTAATTCAGGAGAAGCCCATTTTTTGTATTTGGATTTAAGTGTAACGTAGTGGGGTAGCCGGGGTTATCATCACTCAGTCAATGAGGTCAACCCCTTACCGGAAGGAGAAGAAAATTGTGACATATATGATAATGTGTTGCCAGTTCCTTTCACATGGAACAACGTAAACGCTGTGTCGGTGGCTGCATGTCTGTTCAAAATTGAAACACGGAAATTTGATCATTTATGGGTCAGAAGATAATGTTTTAAATTACAAATTAGCAATAATTCTTGCTAAACATGATTTTACCCCTTAAATTATGCCAATTTTAAAAACTACTTTTTCACTTGTATGTGTATTTTTGTTAAAAATTGTCTAAAAGTACCAGAAACATTTAGCTGGGACAGACTACAGGTTTTTAATGATCTTACCTGGCTGTTTTAAAGACTTTCTTATTGAGTATCCATTGTATGAATCGTCATAGCTCAGTAGTTTGGGTAAAATATCGGGCTTGTGAACACAGATCCTGAGTTTGACTCTGCCTGGGGCTTTTGTTTATGTTTTAATTACTGAATGAAATTTTTGAAAATGTAATTTTTCATCCAAAAGTGCACATTTTTTGCCTGTTTAACTTATACACTTCTTATCCATCATTTTATATAGATATAATAATCAAGTAATTTTCTGCTGGTCTGAGAAACTCTTTCAAGGTGTTATGTGCCACTGACACTGTAAATTGATACGTTATATTAAAAGTTTGCATTTCATCAATGCATCACTATTTGGAAGATTTCATTAACTACATCTGCATTTGTTACTAAGGTGTAGACATTAGTGATAGTACCACAGTATCAAACTTTGCTAAGGTTAAAAGTCTGGTACATAAACAAATCCTCACTTAGTTTAGCCTGGTTTTTTATGTTTATTCATTAATTAAATGAATTTTTTTTTTAACAATAATTTTGAGTTGATGATCTATTGGTCGTCTAGTGCTCTTTATCAAGTTTTATGATAACAAGATTATTACATTGCATGTTGATTTACTCAAAGTCCAGCATGTCGGATATTACATTGCATGTTGGCCGGTTTACTCAAAGTCCAACATGTCTGATGTTACATTGCATGTTAATTTACTCAGTCCAACATGTCTGATGTTGTATGTGATAATACGTATACACTGTAGGTTCAAGCAAAAGACCAGATATTGTTCACAATGCACTTTTAAAATTCCGCTCCGTGAGTATTTTTAAGTATAAGTAATGATAAAAGAACAGAAAACAAATTTAAATTTTGATAACCGGTACATGTATATGGTTATTTCTGTAAGAATGATATTCCATGAAGTGAAGCTGATTTTGCTGCATGCCATTCATTTAAGTTAACACATAAATCTATATAAGTCCCTTTTCATAATTTTTATTGAAAAGGCATGACATTCCTAAAGGCCAGCAAAGACTTTGATTTTGTATTAATTGTTTTTGAATAATATATAAAAGATAATTTTAGGCATAAAAGTTTGGCCAACACCAATTACACATTGTAGTAGGTACTGTGTTTGTAAATTCTTTGATTCCGAAGAACATATGTATTTGATAATGAGACAAAAGATTCAATATTAAACATGGCATCAGGTGTTTCACCAGTTTTCCTTGCAAGACAATTTGTACAAAATGATGAAATAATAGGAAACAACCACCTACTTAGAGGAAAGTTCTCCTCATGTTCAATCACAATGAAGGTGTACTCCTGCATGACTTTTGCGCTGTACTGTCGTTGATAAATTCAGTAGTGTTTATTCTGTTGTAAATAACTTCTGTAAGGACTCAGTTGATTTTTGTTGTTGACAAAGCTGGTGATACTGTAATTAGCACTTCTTTGTACAAGTCAGTGAGGACGTTTTGTTGCCATGGTGATATCATTGATCTTATTTCAAACAGGAAGAACTGATTTCTTGTTATAGAAACATCTTTATAAAAGGATCGAATAACATGTAAATTCCAGAGATCAGACATTCAGTAGACAGTGAAGTTTTTTTGAAATTGAAAGCATTGGATAATTTCAATGGAGGTTTTGAAAAGTTTTTTTTTGTCTTATAAATATGAAAAAACAATGTTCTGAAAAAAAAGTATGTGCCACCCAATACTGAGTAGCTATGAGTAATCAAGACTAAGTAATTAAATGTAAACATACATTAGATATTTTAAAATGGTTGAATTATAAGAGGCAAATTTGCATGTATGATGTATATGGAAATGCAATATATATACCAGTCCAAAGAAATATTTTGGCAATTGGATCCTGTTATGTGATGAATATTTTTTTGGATAAATGAAAATATATAAGTAAATTTGGTTAGCAGGTACTTTTTCCCTAATATATAGACATCTGAATTTACATGGATTAATAATTTAAAGCAATATAGGCTGTATAATTTAGAATTTTATTTTGCTGCAAAAACCTGCTAGTATGATAAGTCTGCATGTAACTTAAACTTTCATGATAAATAAGCTTAAAAAAATCATTAAATTTTGTCAGAAGAAATATTTTTCTTCTAAAGAATATATAGCAGATCAATTTTTGCACAGGACGACAATAATTCGAATTTTGCTCCAATTAAGGCTTTTTAACAGCTCTCCCCACAAAAATAAAGGTGATAGAAATTTAAAAACCAAGATATTATTTGTCATTTTAGTAGAAAATAACATTTTGGTAAAAAAAAATCAACATGAAAATTGCAGCTCATATTGCTTTAAGAATCATGATTCATATGCTGATCATTAGTTGCTGGGATATTTTCTGGTTGAGTGAACAGGTCACAATTTTTGGAGAAGGTCCATTTTTTGTCACATATGTACAAAAACTGAAATTTCACTATCAATACACATTGCTTGGATCAAAAAATGATACATCTGGGAAAACATAATAAATACAATTTGCAGTGAGTAAATAAGGTATTGGGGCAGGTCTACCCCATAGTAACTATAGGGCCTCCCAAAACTTACATGGATGATACTTTTATACGTGCAATAGGCACGTAGCATCATTTTTGAAAGTGGGCGGTTGGGGGGGGGGGGGGCAGACTCATCCAAAAAATCTAAAATATTGACAAGCAAAAAAAAAAAAGGAAAAATTTTTTAATGTTAAGACAAACAGTTTTGAAATATTTCATCTATTCCTGGCAATAATTTCTAGAAAAAAAACTTGAACTAGGCCATGAAAAATGATTCCTAACTATGAAAAACATACTTTAACAAAATATTATGCTTACAGAGTCCATGTAAAATGTGGGTGTAATATAATATGTAATATATTTGATATGTAGGGAAGAGAGAGAGAGAGAGGTAGAGAGAGAGAGAGAGAGAGAGAGAGAGAGCAGTATTAAAAACATGAGGTTAGCTTTTTAATCTATGTTTACACCATGTTTACAGTCTTCTGTGCTGTGCGAGCCTGCAGTGGGTGGATTTGGGGGAGTTCCAGCCGGATGTCAGTGTGACAAGAACAACATGCTGTGGATCGCGGACATGAGACTCGGGCTCATCACCGTGGACAAACAGGGAACGTTCACTCAGGTTCACAAATCCTTCTCTCCTATAGTTCTAACAATGACCCAATTATACAATTTAAACAAAGGAGAAGGGAATAAAATGGTTTATATATTTGTTCTTTAGGTATGTCAGGAAGATGATGCCGGGCAAACAATGCAAGGCTGCAATGATTGTACTTTTGACTACGATGGAAATCTCTGGATTACGGCCCCTGCAGGGAAAATTGCACCTCATCCATATGAGAGGTCAATGGAGGTAGATTATGTGTAGAATTTATATAATTTTATCCATACAGATTATTTCATAGAATATGATTTAAAAGTAGCGGTACTAAAGAACTTTATATATTATTTTACTTAAAACGAATATATACATAAATACCCGGTAATTTGAAAATTCTATTGTAAGATTTTAATGAAATACTATTTTAAAATTTTCAACAATTTCAAGAAATATTTTGAATGAATTTGTTTTTTAAAAAATAAAAGAATTTTCCTTTAATTACTACTCTTATTTGCCATATTATGTTAATTGTTTTGAAAAATTTGTTCTAAAGGAGCCATATATATCATATTGAAGTACCCTTTTGAATTTTCTGTTCTTGAGGAGCCATTTGGGTCTGTGTACTGCTACACTAACCAGAAGAAGATGGTTCGGATTGACACAGGTCTCAGATTTCCCAATGGGATCGCAGTGTTACACTCCCCTGACGGCAGACCTAGGACCCTTATTGTGGCGGAGACTCCCACAAAATCCCTCTGGTCCTACGAAATCGAAGGCCCGGGAAAAGTCAGAGATAGGAAACTTTGGGGAAAGTTGCCAGGTATTGTGAATGTATTTTAAATATTGCAAAATAGACCAAAATTTTGGCATTGATATAATTTTGGTTTGAATTTTGTATAGAATATGCAATATGAAATAGAGTACATATTCAAACTTGAGTATTTTAAACATTGATATCTCATCAAAACACTGTGGATGTTGATCTTGACTTTGTGGGTACTACAAATGTTTGTCTCTGGCAACATTTATTCAATATCTACACTAAAAGTTATCCCTTTGCCTTCCAAAGGCCTGGATAGGACCTTTTATTAGAATTATGGTCACTGGTAGACACTGATTAGTCCAATTACTAAATTAAATACTTCTAATTAATAAAGGCATTGGTGATATACAACAAGCAAACATTGAATTTTACACTTTAAACACTAACTTAGGTGTGAAATGTAGAAAAGGTCCTCAATGTCTAAGTACTATTTTGTGGGGGTTTTGGGTTCACATTGGTGCCATGTTGTACTTCATTCTTAGTTGTATAATCCTGTGGGCATTTATTAAATTGCTCAAAATGGTTTTATGGTTGACATTAGCAGTTATATTCTCTGTTTCATTGTCATGGGTCTGTCTCTTGACAGGTGACCTTGAGGGAGGTCCTGATGGTATGGACTTTGATGAGGACAACAACCTGTTGGTAGCTCACTGGGGGTCAGGGTTCCTGGAGGTGTTTGGGTCGGAGGGTGGGAGCCCCCACACCAGGATCAAGTTGCCCTTTGCCAAAGTCAGTAACCTCCACTTCAAGAAGGGGACGAAGGAAGTGTACGTCACGGAGCATGACGGCCACGGACTGTGGCGGTTTGAGTGGCAGCGACCTGGAAAACTTCAGTACTGTGACAATTTGTGAGTGTGAACGGACAGTCACACAGAAGTGTCCATGGTCAAACTGTCAATGACTGTTCATAGGGTCAGAATTAGTCTGTGATTTGGTTAGGTTATATTTGAATGTGCAATATCTTGCACATACCAGTACATGTACTTACTATTAAGTAGTCTTCAATTAAAGCTGTTTTGTGATTCAGAGAGATAAAGTAAATGCTGGTTGTATGCTATTATTATGGATTATCTGTTTTAAGAATGTATTCCTATTGTGACATTATAAGGTCAAAGGTGAAAAAAAAGATGTATTTGCTTCTCAGGGCATTCTAGTCAGTTTTCATATTGTCTTGTTTCCATGACATTAACCCTCTTTCAGTTGAATATCATTTCAGGAAAATCAAAATGTGCCTTAAATGTACAATGTTGTCTTAATATAGTTAAATTAATCAGTGCAGAAAATTATACAAACATAAGTAATAAGGAATCATTCTTTGAATATAATGAGGTGAACAAATATGGTGTGATCAAATTTATCATAATGCCCCGACCATATTTGATCACCTTATAATACTCGAAGAATGATTCCTTATTCCTTAAATTAGCCATATAATCTTGTTTTAATGTACATGTACATGCAAATCTAAACTTTTTAAAGATATTTTTGAATGAAAAACTTTTTTTTAATGATAAGCTATGATAATTTTTACCTCCAATGCTTTCTATGCTATAGTCCTTTTTGATGGTGCTTTATCAAGTTATGATTGTTGATAATTGTTTTATGATTTATTGTGGAATCATCACTGTTTGGGAGGACCAATGTTCTGGGCTTACGTGGATAACTCTTGCCCACGAATTTATATTCCCATATGCAAGCATTTGTGTAGTATTCATTAAAATTGCCTTGATAACACTATCAACGAAATTAAGTCCCAACAAACCAGGAAAATTTACCTACGAACGAACATTGGCCCCAACAAATGAAAATGATTCCACAGTATTTTTACATATATAAGTATATTTAAACAGAATATATATTGATGGTTGAATCATTTATTTTAATAATACATATATATTCTTATTTATATATTTTTAATTAAAGAAATATATAAGAAACCGTTATTGTATTTGTTTCTTATTTTTAAAACAAAAATATAAATGTATAGTTAGCAGCACACTTAAAAATGATTACATGACACAGTGTAGAATTAATGATATCTTACGTTTATAGAATTTTAACATGAAAAGACAAATGCACACTGTAATATAATAAGAACAAAATTATAAACAAACCATGATGATGCATTTCATACATTTAGAATCTATGATTACTTTTTTGATAGTCCATTTAACATAAGCAAACCAGCTAAAATATTGGATTTTTACAACTGCTCTACTTATCAAATGAGTTGAAAAAAGACAAAACTAATGATTAATTGATTGAGGAAGAAAAAAATTCACATCTTTACAAGTTTTTACATTATGTTTTCCACTAGGTTAATATATAAATTGCCAGAAATTAAACAATACCACTAGGAAAAATAAACGCCTTTATCGGTCCATTACAGGGACATTTCTGACTTATACAATGATACGTGGTCAAAAAGGGGGCATCGGATTATAAGTGCTTTATTTTAAGATTTATGAAATCAAGAATTTAACCCCCGGACTAATATTTAGTTAGTAACTGAGATTA
This sequence comes from Magallana gigas, assembly GCF_963853765.1. NCBI lineage: Eukaryota > Metazoa > Mollusca > Bivalvia > Ostreida > Ostreidae > Magallana > Magallana gigas. The sequence goes on along the minus strand of NC_088859.1, from coordinate 2,732,964 downwards.
AACCTGTAAAAGACTTAATCATAAGGATTAATGTGTTACTATTTATAAATATAATTATAGAAAAACATATATATAGCAACGCGATTTGGTGAAAAAATTATAGACGTAACATTTAAAAACTACAAATAAAACATATATATTATTAAATGTTTCGAAATAAAAATATATACATCTAAAATACATACAAAGTCTTGTATTGTACACCTATAATTAAATAATAATAAAAAAATATGCTTTCTTCTGGAAGACACAACGGTCATCTGGTCATTTTAAATTATCACACCAGACCCTAATATATAAAATACTTTTAATGTGCATCATATACAAAATGTTGGATAAAGAAATTTTTTCAATAAACAAGCACCCAACTTCCGGGAGGGGCGGGAGACTTAACCCAATGAGCAGTTGATGTGTTATCATTCTGTGGGAAACGTTACAACTCTAACAGTATATCCTTATACTTGCATCACTCATATAAATCCATTTTTTCCCAATTGAAATTATAGTCTGTTTAAATATGATGTTGATGTTGTTTTGACAAAGCATTTGTGATCAACACCTCATAACAAAAATTATAATTCAGAAATGTTCTTTAATAAAAATTTCAGAATGCAAATGAGTTGCTGTTTTCTCCTATAAAGTGACATCGCTGAATTGATGGACAAAAATGAAGAGCTTTCATTAAAAAAAGATAAAACAATACACACATTAAAATATGTGACCAAACAATGCAGTATACTACAATGCTGAATTAATGATGCCTAAAAATCTAGGATTAAATATGTAACTCTTTCAAGCCTTTTTTAAAAAGACAAATTAGTGATAAAACGATTATAAGTCACGCAACTCAAAAAATGAAATTTCTACAACTTTAGAGTAAATAACCCGTAAACAATTTAGCTCTTTACGGTTTGGGGTAATTAATTTACATGTGAACAGTTAAGCTGTTTACGGTTATTAGTAAATCGCATGTAAACAGTTTAGCTCTTTACAATTCGGGGTAATCCACAAGTCCACAGCTCACGTTTTTTTTTTACAGTTCGGGGTAGTTCACAAGTCCACAGTTCACCTTTTTTACAGTTCGAGGTACTTCACAAGCCCACAGCTCACGTTTTTACGGTTCGGGGTAGTTCACGCAAAGATCCTGACCGGCACGGATCCTCCCAAACGGTGTGACAACGTCTAAATACCGTTTACAGCAGAGACACTGGGCACGCAGTCCGAAGTAACGCTCCGAGTCTGTTATATCTAGGGAGTACAATTGACTAAACGGACGTGAATTAACTTTATACAAAGTAAACGGAGTTGTAGGATCCGAACTTGGAAAATGTTTCTTTTGGTAGTAAATAGTGAACTTCACTTTCATTGTAATGAAATCTTGTTCATATATTGCTTCATTTCTATTCCGTACAGGTTGATATTTATTACCCGCATTCATTTTGCCGTGCTCGAGGTGTATTTTAAGTTTTTCATACCGCTTCAGTTTAATCTCTTCACATACGTCTAAAGAATAACGAGGCTTTAGAATCTTCATAGATGGCCCTCCGAACAAGAGAGTTTTGGAGTTTTCAGGTCTAATGTATTTGTGATGCACAATGATGTAGTGCTTGTTTGTCAGTTGTTTTTTATCTTTCATTTGTAGTGTCAACACAAGTCGTTCTTCTCGCCTCTCTACATTGACCACTTTCAAACTTTCTTCTTCACCTTGCAATGTAACATTGTACCCGTCTGGGTTGGTTATATTCGTTCGATCGCCGTTTTCTGTCTCCTTATTGTAATCATTGACATCCAAGGCTACCTCCATTGTTTGACCATCCTTGTCAAAGGTCACTGGTTCGTTGACGCTTATTTCGAGAATCTGAAGCGATTTTTTCAGACTTTGAAACTGAAATTCCTCCAAAAGTTGATCAGCCAGTTCTCCAGGATCTACCTCTTTCTTTGAAATACTGTAGAGCAGTGCCTTTTTCTTGATTACAAAGCCCGTCTTTTTAACTGATGTAACAAAGTAAAATTCTTCGACTTCGTCAGGTACGATCGTCTTAAAACTTTTAATGCATGCAGTAACAGACTCCAAAGATAATCGAATACTGCTTAAATGAATCATGACTTTGTCGTAGCTTGGACGAATAATTGTCATTGGAACGTATTTCTTCGTTTCTCCTTGGTTATTATTTGAATATGACTTCCAGTTTCTTATTCCAAGTAATGATTTAATATTTATTTCAGCTAGTTCAACTCCTGCACGATAAATAAGATCTGGAAATTTGGATATTTTTCTTTGTCGTATAAAGAGTATTTCAAGAATACCTCTTTGCCGTATCTGTATGACCAAACTTGGTTTCTTTTCATCATCTCGTAATTGTCTTACGATATCATCGTCATTGTTTGGGTTAGGATCATCTGTCATTGCAACTCGAATACTTGAGATTCTGGAAAACAGAGTGTATATTTCCATGACAATTCGTTGTGTCACAATACATTCTGGAATAGTTGGGAAGACTTCATGGAAAGAATCGACTAGAGCATGGAGACAATTTGCAAAATTCTGCTTTAAACGTATATCACCCTGCTGGACAAAGCTCTGCCAGTTTATATCTACATTATCTATGTTCAATAGAGTCTGAATTTCCTTTCTGGCCTGGTAATGCATCAAAAAGGTATCACCTAATGTCGAACTTTCAGTCATAATTGTACCGGACTGATCAAGCACCTTTTTGTATAGTATATCATGATATCCGGAGTCCAATGCTTGGGCGGTATCCTGTGATATAACTACGCGCAATGATAAACACTGTACTTGTTTCATGAAGAGTGTTACGTCGGAAAACGAAAACATATTTCCGTTCATAGAAACAAGATCGGGTCTTAGTTCAGATTGGTTGCTTTCTGTAACAATTTGATGCTTCCACAAAATGCTATAATTTTTGACTTCTTTTGAATCAGATACGTATTTAAAAGTTGCCTTTTTTAAAACGGGGAATTCATTTTGACATGGTAATTCAAACCCTGACACCATGTATTGCTTAGCAAGATCTTTCAATAATACAAGCATTCCTTTTTTAATTTTTTCTCTCTTTATATTTAACCAAACTCCAGATTCGCAATTTTCAACTGAATTTTGTTTTATGGTTGGGTTTTTCTGTGAAAGAAGAATATCTTCTAAGATTTTGATGTAAACATCTCCGTACAGTTTGTAGCATGCTGTCAAAGATCTTTTGAGCAATTCAAGAGGATGATCCATTTCCCGCCTAAATTTTGAGAAACACGGAAGCAAGATCCGTTTTTCATCGAATTGAAAATTTATGACCATTCCCGTTTTTTCCGTGACATTCTTTTGAACATTGACTGCAATTTCGTTTAACTGTTCATTACTTTCTTCAGCCCATTCAAGCATGAGCTGTTTATCTTCTACATCAGCAAGCTTGTTTAACGTGTTGCTTCTCTCTACGACCCACTCTTTACTGTCAGTTTCATTGCAGCAAATGTGAACGGTGGCCACATCTTCTTGAAATGTGACTCCCGTGTGTTGCAAGGATATTGTGCTTTTCAGAATAACCTTCTTAGATGAAGCTTTTAATCTTAACATTGATTTACAATCATAAGCGATTGCTACAAGCTCCCTGCTCACATTTTGGCACAGAAGTGTTCTTAAAGTTGAAGTATCGTTTATTCCAAAAGACTGAGAATCAACTTCAAATGTAATTGGTCGAGTAGATTTATTTTTTGTCTCTTCTCTTTTCTTTAGGCCATCAATTCTTGAAATACGGTAGACTGAACTGCAAGATGAGACACAAATAGCTCGATACAATGTTAAATGCTGCCACAATGGAAATTGTGATCTGTTGTAAAGAAGACGAGATTGCATGACCGTGAATTTCCAAATTGTTTCGCCCAAGACATGTGGTCCGTTTTTGTATGAGGCCTGCTGTAATGATATTTTATCATCAAATGAGACAACTATTTCTGTAATGTTCTTAAAATCACTTATTGCATACATCATTGTTTCTTTGTCAAACATGGATTCGATGTCGTCTTTAAGATCTCGACATTCGTTGAGGACGTCCTCCAAACCCCCAAGCATATTCCCGTAAAGATCCCCGTTCAACGATTTCAATATCACTTCTGTGTTGTACGTCCTTTTCCTTAGCTCAATAGCATTCCAATCAATCTTGACTTTTATTTGAAGACCAAATTCCCTTTCGATCTGAAAGAAAAATCCAGTTCATAAAGTTATTTTCAGCATAATGATTTATTTTCCCCTATGATTATTTTAATAGGAGGAAAGAATAAAATGATTTTTAAAAAACCCAGCTTTTTCAACGAAATTATTGAGTGATTTATAATATTTCAGTTAGAGGATGAAAAATATGCTTTAAAAATAAAATGTAAATTATCACATTGTTATTCTCAATAACCACAGTTAGGATATCGCTATTTAATAGGATAATTCACTTTAAGAAACACATATTATTTTCTATAAAAATACTTACGAAATTCTCGAAATATGGAATGACTCTTTCTTGCAAATCTTCCTTCAGATGAATTTCTTTTGGACGCTGACAAAAACTTCTGTCTTGTCGAACAAAAGTACTTCCTTTGTCGATGGACACTCGAATCTGGTTTAAAAGAGCACCAGTATTATCGATTGTAACCTTTGGGTGATCTGTTGTTCCACTAGTTAAACACACTACTTTAACTGACTTAGCAGTGCTGAATTTTGCGTCTTGGGAGTTTTTAATTTCTTCAATGTGACTAAGTACCACACTAGACACTAGGAAACAATTAATCGACATGTCAGTCAACTCTGCAAAGTGAGGGTTTTTCCGGAAACTTTCAAAATCTGCAACGTACTTAAGTTCAGTAAAATCAGAAAGAATGATATTTTCTTTCACACTTTTTGCTTCTATATCCTTTCTTATAGACTCCGGAAATGTACCCGATTGTATCATCCATAAATCAGACTTGAGTATTTGAGGGTTATGCCCCTCTTCTGTTATATCAAAATATGGCCACTGATTTCCCCCTAATTGGTCAAGTCCTGAGACCCATAGTTGTTTTTGAGGTAGTATAGAACGCAATTCTCTAAAGGTAGAAAAATCATCCTCTTCAAACATTATTTTTGTATTCAAACGTTCTAGGAGGTGCAATCTTGAAAGTCCAATAACAGCCTCAAAAAGAGATATCCCATAGGATTTTTTCATTTGCTTATTTAAATTACTAGCATGATCCAGCAATGCTACAAAAATTTCTTCACTGTTTGAAACAACTGACATTCCTAGGATGTTTTCAAGAATGTTTGGACTCTTTTCAAATTCATCAAGCGTTTCTTCAATTCCTTCAACTGTTATCATTTTTTCAATTCCTTCCTTCCTCGACACCAACTTTAGTAACGTAAGGTAGGTTGAATCAAATCCGGAAGAAATTAGAACTGAAGTAATAATTGGACTTTCTTTTCTGCTTTTCCCAAGTTTCCAGAACCATTCTGTAAGTATATTGGGTGGAAGGGCGTTCTTTGTTGATCTAATTTGTTGAAGTTGATTGGTTTGCAAAGTGCTATTGTATATTTTAGACCAACCAATGCATCCATTTAATAAACAATTGAGACAAGTTACATCAGGATCGCTGTCAATGTGTTCGACATGTGATTCTACCCATGGATCAAGAAGTACGTCCGTCTTTAAGCAGGCATAATGATTTTGAAGTCCAAGAGAGCACATATACACTTCTGGAGTTAGACCACAATTGTCTTTCATCCCGCATAATTTTCCATATGTCTTTGATCCTACAAGTTCTATCATTTTGGGATCCTGTGTGTAGATAGCAAGATGGAGAATATTTTTTGCTGATTTTTCCATTACCCATGTTGTCCCATCATCATACTTGAAAATATTTTCAGCAATGGTCAGCTGAGAATTGCATACAGCAGCAGCTAGAGAAGTCAAACCTTTAACTTCAAGTTTTAAAACACGACGAATTTTTTCATCATCGGCTTCAAAATATGCCATAATCGCATGAAAAGACTTTTTACAACCGTATTTGATTGCATCATGCAGAATGAAACCATACTTCAACGGGTTTTCCAAAAGAAGTGTTGGAATATGCTTTGAACAAAATATAACAGTCGCTGCTGCATCGTCTTCTCCTCTTTTATACAGATTAGACAAATCTAATGTGCGTGACCTTGGTAAGGCAGGCCTGATGCTTACTTCATTTATTTCAGCTTCCTCTGAATTCACCTTAGTCATGTGAAATCGAAACCAGCCATTTGCTTCTACGCTTTTTACTGTTTGTTTTAAATGAAGGGGTTTGGCTTTCATTAACAAATCAAGAACACTGATGTTTCCCAAATCCACTGCATAGTCCATAGGTCTCATACCATCAGAATCACTTAAATCAACACCAATTGAGCTCTTTTCTAAAACCAACTGTGTAACATTTTTCATATTGTACATACCACAATAATGTAATACATTTTTGTTTGATTTGTCTACGTTTAAAACATCGATTGTCTTGCCCTCAGCTAGCATTTTTGCACAAAACTCTTCTTGACCTCTTTCTGCTGCCTTTATGAAAAACTTCTCCCAACTTGATTTGGATGGTAATTCATTGTTTCCAAACAGATCTAGAAAGTTTTTCATGATTTGCCAGATTCCTTGATTTGCAGCTAGTTCAAAATAGTCGGCTGGCTTTGTGCTCTTCATAAATTCTTTGTCATATTTGCAAAATTTAATGACTGCATCCACCGTTTCAGGTTGTTTACTCCTGATAGCGTATTCCAACACATCGTTATGTTTTACATATATACCACCCAAGAGATCGACAAACATGGGGTTCTCTTTATCGAATTTGATTGGAACGCTCTTTCTGAACAGATATTTTACTATTTCAGTTTGACCATAGAAAGCACCACAACACAGAAGTGCTGCAAAACTAGCTTGAACTATTTCAGGTAGTTTTGGTATTGATATATTGTCCAGAATAGATTTTACAAAGGTTATGTGACCACACCTTACTGCTTGTGTAAGCGATATTTGCCAACTTACTTTTAATTCTCGTTCTTTGGGAATGACCAATGTTGCAACATGCATCAAAAAGACCCATAAACATTTTTTGCTTGCGAGACGAATTGTCATCTCCTGTGGACACAATTTTAACAGATTAAATAAAATCTCAATGCTTTCACAAATGTCTTGCTGAAAAAACGAAACCTTCTCTGTTCTCCCATGGTCCTCAGGCAAAGCAATGATAATACAATCTAGCATATTCAAGTTCCAAAGTAACTGTCTGCTCAATAGTCTAGCAACAAACTTATTTGTTTTTGACACTGCTAATAATGATTTTATAATCCATGTTTGATTCATAGATAACAGAAGTAAAATGTCCTTTTCATCTGTTTTACTTTTTCCATCAATGGATTTGAGAAAAGCTGTCAAGGTGTTTTCCGCAGAACTCGTGTCGAAAGATTGGGAATAAATTTCCAATGTCTCAAAATTTTTTCTCTCCATTGAATACATATTTACCTTTTTGTAAATATATTGTATTTTTGATTTAAGTTGAGCAATCAAGTTTTGGTCCTCTCCTTGGGCCGACAATGCTTTACAAAGTTTCTCCAAATATTCAATAAATCTTTGCTTTTCATGTTTATAATTAAAACCTCTGTAATATGGTACACATTCAACTCGCTGAAGAGAGGTTTCCGAAGATTTGATAGAATTGTCATATACAAAACTTAGCATAGAAAATAAGAAGCGATAGACGTTGCTTTGGATGTCTTCATTTCTGAGAGCTTGCCATACTATTGAATGAAATATATCATGATCTGCGTGATTGACACCATATTTCTGATACACGTCGCAAATTGCTGGTTGGTTACCAATGACAGCTAATCTATGACCTGTTTGCGAAAGAATATCCCCATAATTCTGTTTTTCATCCGAGATACTTAATATCTCTTCCAGTAGTTTCAAATCGCCGAATCTTGACGCATAATGTATCAATGAATAGCCATTCATCTGAGACATGTAAGCTTTTTTCAAAAGATATTCTACTCTTTTTTTGTCCCTATTTATTGATGGTGGCATAAGCTTTTGTTGACCTTTCGTTCCAGATACATTTTTTGAAGATGTGATGATTTCACCGGTGGTACAATTATCCACGTCTTTGAACGATCGAATCTTTCTTCTTCTGCTCATTTTGATGCCTCTAGCTGAAGTAAGCACATTAAACTCCTCGCATTCTTTAAAGAGGATATCATTGATATCGGGTGATTTTGGCTTTTTTATAAAACACCCTGGTACTGCACGTTGTAAAAAAGCACTGGCACCAGCAAGAAGGTAAAGTTTGGCTAATTTCCAGCGTTTAAATGCCAAGGCATACCATAGAGGTGAAGCACCAGCTAGATCAGTTTCATTCAGTGGAACGTTGGACTTGGATTCCACGTGTGGATTAAGCTGAACAAGCTGCCGTGCAATTGTTTCCCAACCATAGATAGCGACATAGTGGAATGTGTTTCTTCCATGATTTTCTTTCTCTTGTAAAAGTATTTTCCACTGGTTTCGTTCAATCACTCTGTGAAACGCTCTGATAAGATTTTCTGTAAGGTTCTTTCTCTTGCTGATTGTAATTTGTAAAAGCAGTTGTCCCAACGTTTTCATTTTAAATCTGCTAATTTGACTGGACATTATGTTAAACACATGGCCAAGGGTTGATTCACTACACAACTGCATCCGTACAATAACATTGCTGTAAAATGAAAGAGAGAGAGATGCTAGTTTAAAAAGATGTAACACAGACGAATAAGTGTATTTTCAAAAGTAAAAGTACCATTAATACTTACACATTATAATCTAATGCAGAAACAAGCAGAGATGGGTCTGTGTCCACGAGGTAGATAACAATGTCGTCGAAGTGGTTGTCAATTGCATTATACAAGGGACTACCTCTTTCCTCGCTGAAATAATTCCAATCAATCTTCTTGCTGCAATTGATGAATGAGTATAAATGAATCTACTTGCTATGAAATTATTTCTACCTTCTGTATTTAAATACTTTTGTTTATACTTTCTTCGAAAGGAAATTACGGTGACCCAAGAAAATTAAAATTTTAAATTGAATGTCAAATTTATATTACGTTTTTCATAACATTATTACGGTAATCAATTTTCAAAATAGGTTGGGTGTGTCGTAAAAGGTATTTTTTTGTATAATTTTTCATATAACAATTCTGCTAACTGATTAAAAAAAGCTTTGATATAATATTTATATTAAGGCATATAATGAATGCACTATTATACCGTTCATACAAATCGATCAAGATTCTCTTCTTTGTCTTTGAGGACGGCTTTTCACAGGAACATAGAGAACGAATTCGTTTTGTCCAGCTATTTATGCATTCATAACGGTCGTCAGAGCAACATGCAATGATTGTATTTGCGGTAAATGTTGCACCTTTATCCACAAGGAATTTATAAATGTCCCAGGAGCCGTAGACTACAGCAATATCGATGGGCCTCAGATCATTTGTGGTTTTCGCATTTATATTCACCGGTAATGGGGCCTACATAAAAACAAAAATAAACCCTGAACATACCGATATCCTAAAGTTTGTGAACATTAAGAATAACAATAAACAATAATTGTGATGGTGTTTGATACCTTTAATATCAATTTGACGAAATCCAAGTCAGTGGTAGAACACGCCAGATGAAGAAGAGTGGTCCCTGATGGAAACTTGATACAATCAGGCTGTCCTGAACGATTCAACATTACAGTGCAATCGCGCAGCAGGCTATGAACAGCTCTCTTGCAGATCAAGGAAGACAACGCATTACAGTTGAAGTTACTGAAGCAATTGATAGATCCAGGTACACATCTTATCAAGCGTAGGAGGTCTATGTTTTTTATTTTCTTAATCCACTTCCATCCAAGTAAATGTTCAAAGTCTAAATATATTATTTTGGTGACATATTCTATCACACATCTTGCTATTTTTTCAAGTATTGTCTTGCATTCAGCAATTGCAAACAATCTGTTGTTTATTTCAAATTCTCTAACAGATACATCAGTAGTGTCAATCCCTTCAATCTCCATTCCAGACTGGATAAGTTTTTGAAGAATTACTTCTGGTACATGTTTTTGGCAAGAATACATTAGAATATATTTGATATATTCTAATGGTAAATTTGGATGATCTTCAAGTTCCGTGTAAAAAGAATTACGAAACAGTTTTTGAACATCACATTCATGATTTGTTAACGCACAATGCCACAGGACATGGCCTTCCTTTTGAATCATCAATAAGGCGGACTCAAAATACCCTGACTCAAGTGCAGGAAGTAGCGCCTCACAGATCCCATGAATACGTGTAGAAGAACCGTCCCTTTCTTTTTTTGTTTCAAATAATCCTAAGTTCAAACCAGCTCTTATAAGGAGACAACCTGCCTTGTCAATAATGCTTTGACGACGTCTGTGCTTTGAAGTTTCTTGAAATGGTTGATTTGAGAAGAGTTTTGCTAAAGGGGTTTGTTCTTTGTTTTCATGTAGATACATCCTTTCACTGATACCCGGTCTAAATTCAAATAAGTCATCGCAAGAAAATATTGACCGAGATTCAAGAAAATTTGGTTGATATCTCAAAAGAACCTCAAAGACGCTATCAGTGATGTGGGGAGATCGACATGCTATGTCAAGGATATATGCATTTTCAATAGCTTGAATTTCTCTGCTTATTTCACGCGTTTGCATTTTTTTCAAAATGATATCCACAAATGTGGATAATCCAAAATAAACCGCTAAATGCAAGGCTATACCTAATTTGTTATCCTTTGCTTTTTCAATAACGGCATGGAAAGTAGGAAAATGTTTCATAATGACTGCGGCTTCCAAAAGAGTAAATTGTTTGAGGTCACAGTTACATTTCTCATATATTTTCTTTTTGCACGTGTGGGTAAAATTGGTAGGTTCCGGCACATAATCCACCTGTATACCCGAAGGTAAAAATGTTTCTATCACGTTCTGCGTTGCCAAAAGTTTCCTTCTATCTGCAGTCATGATTACATGGTGTAAAAAGTCTGCAGTCGGCACAACAACGTCTTTCAATGTCTTCATAACCTTCAATGAGTGCTGTTGCATTGCAAAGTCTAAAATGTTCTTTCTGGAAGTATCGTTTTTCAAAAGAGAAGGGAAATGAAGCGCTAATTTCTTAAACGTTGTCAATTTTCCTAGTTTAATAGCATTCTGGAACGGGCAATTGAAATAGAAATCTGGTTGTTGATGAAATTCAAAAGCTCGAAACTCTTTGAAGACCTCTTCATTCTCGTCATTCTCATAAACGTATTCACCATTTGCACAACGATGACCATTTGTGTCGATTCTGTGATAGCAAGTTTGACATATTTTGTACTTTTTACAAAGATGTCGATATTTTGTGTTCATTACAGAATTGCAAGTTTGACATATTTTGTATTTTCTATGGGGGCTGCTACATAACTGTTGATGCATTGTCTTATTTGCCCGATGTTCATTCCATGGTAACTCAATATCTTCATAATAGAATGGATTTTTCTTTTCTTTTTCATTTCTTGATTGCGTATTACATACAAATTCATTGTTGAAGGTAAATTCGACGGTTTCGTTCCATACAATGTATTTTCCAGGCAAGTTTTCCATTTCAAGTAGCATACTTTCTTTATTTTTGTTCTCCGCCACTGTTTCAAGCTTGTAACTTTGTATCAATAAATCTTCTAAATCGTCATCTACCATAGGTAAATAATGAAGAACTGTTTGCCCTAAGTTGTCAACAGCCTTTAAATTACATTTACCAATACAGCTCTGTAGAAGCAATCTAACAACTCTTCGATGGTTTCTTGATATTGCAACCATTAAAGGCGTTTTTCCACTACCATCTTGAGCACCTAGACCTATATCTTGATTTGATTGAATCAGTATTTTTACGATAGAATCATGACCTGCTTCACAAGCATAATGTAACGGTGTTCCACCGCGCCAGTCTGTAGTATTTGGTTTGGCATCACCTTTCAAGAGCAGTTGTACACATTCCTTTTGGTTTCTCTGACATGCTTCGTGCAAAGGCGTTCTGTTCATTTCATCTGATAAATTAAATTTAAACCCAAGGGATTGTAAAAGACAAAGGGTCTTATGAAGTCCATAAAATGCAGCTTCAAACACGTACTGCTCAGCTGCACATTCTTGTTCTTTTAGCAATGGCAATAATTTACTAGCAACCGTTTCAACAAAGTTTTGCTTTTTGGGATTCTTGCGAAGAACGTCAAATAATTTGTTTAAGGATTCCATAATCATGCACACCGTAGTTTCATACAGCACAGTTGATGTTTTGATTTTATCAATTACCAAACACGATTCGAATTTTTTATTCCTTAGTGCCACTTTAATGCCTTTGTTCAGGTCTTTTTCAGAAATCTGATCATCGAAAAGTAACTTTATTTGTTGAATATGACCGTATTGGCAGGCAATATGGAAAGGCAAGGTACCTTCAATATCTCTCTCCAGTTTTGGAAATTTCTTTTGAATCAAAATTTCAGTTGGACGAGGAGAATTCAGTTTGGAGGATAAATGAAGCAAAGAACAGTCTCGTTGTATTAAACTAAAATCAAATGTTTCAAAGTCAGGAATCAATTGTAATAGCCGCACACAATGTTTTTCCTGCTTCAAATAAAGCATAACGTAAGAGAGATGAAACTGCAAGTGTTTGTCAAGAGAACTTATTTGCAAGTTGGAAGCAATATAACGGATGTCGATATCATGTTGTCGCAGAAGCAAATCAATACAGCTGTTTCCTTTGTTATCCACGTCCCTAACTTCCGAATTCAGCTGTAGAAGGTAAATGATTACATCTTTTCGTCTTCTGTACAATGCACAGTGTAAAGGCGATCTACCATGCATATCTTTTACAAAAATCTGATCCCTGCCAATACCATTGATAAGAATCTCGCATGCATCTATCTTTCCGTTTTCTGCAGCGTAGTGTAGTGGCGTTGCATTTCTTTCGTCGCATATGTCATATACGTTTGGTGTGTATGGAAGTTTTTTGATGGCCTCTTCTAAATCCTTTACGTTTCCATATGCCGCGTTTATATGAAGCAAAGTTGCTTGAAATTCTAAAACAATGAATAAAATATAAAGTTTTACAAACACTAAAGGAGTATTTTGTCGTTGTTTTGTTTAACTTTAAAAATGACATACCTATAAGCTTTGGTTTCCAAGACATGATATCTGTTGGTATGAATGAAAAACCCTCTAGGAGATTTTCGCATAGTTGCTGATTGAGCTCGTGGGAAGGCCAGTGGCTTACTTTGCTTCTTTCATACAGAAACACCACACATGCACACATCACGATATACCGTCTGCCGTCATAGGTGTGTGAAACCTTGTAAATACAATTAGAACCGGATTAAAAAAAATATGCTCTCTTCTATAAAAAAAATTTGAATTTCGGAAAAGTTTCGAACTATAAGTACATATTTGTTCACAAGACATACCCGCTTGTACTCTACATCTGGGTATCGGAAATTTTCTGTTGGTTTGTCCACAGGGATTTTTGGCAATATGTCAAAAATTGTCGTTTTTCTTTCATCTGATCTAAGAATTTCTCTTGTCTTACTCAAGAAAATGAACCCTCTTTCAAAGTATTCCTTAAACTGTAAATTGATGTTTCTTCTGATGTGGGAAAGTCGATCTTTGGAGTTAACTCGGATGTAATGATGGGATTGTGTTTGATGAGACCGACTCACTGCCTGGAACTTCACCAAAAGATTTCCAGTTTTGTCTCGAGGAGTAACTGGACGGGAAGAGAACGAGTACAATCCGTCCTCCCCATGTCCTGGTACCTTGTCTATCACCCTGAAATATTGTAAAAGAAAATTCATTATAGCAAAATACTTTGTCTATACCTATTTATTGGCTATGAGGATGATAGCATTTATTGTCCTTCGAGACAGTAACTATATCCCGAGGCAAAGTTGGGGGAAAAACCTGCTGTCGAGGGGAATATACACTTGCTTTTGTCCAATAGGAAGTGATTTTTGTTTTACTGAAGTCAATATTAATTGTAAGCTATGTTCAGTTAGTTGCTGGTAAGACTGATCGGAATTTTATGAAGCCACTGTGATGACACCAGCTAGAAATGTTTTGATACTTATGCGTGTGAAACTGCACGCTTCCGGTGGATAGTTTTGATGACTATTCACCATGGACAAATAGCATATAAACTTTTTCACGGTAAAAGTTATCTATATAAAATAGCAAATTTATTTGTAATTTCATATAAAAAAATATATAGAGATATATGATAACAACGATTATTTCCCAAGAATTATTTAATAAATTAGTGAGTGCATTTTATCCTTGACTTCTTTATCCATTTTCATACAAAAATACAAATTATGATTTTTTATTCTGCAAGCGGTGTGCAGTATATATCCAATACATTTCCTATGAGTTTGGTATACAAACAAAGAACACAGCAACAATTCATTGTTACCTTGTCAAAGGTAGCCGGACCTTTAACAAATTGTCACAAATTAACGAACCAACAAATTTAATTCAAAAGAAGTCCCGATCCATCAATGCATATTTATGACATACTGTATCGTAATTAAAGACGGATTTGTATTTGTACAACATTAGCCGTTTAATTGTTTGCGACCACATGCCAACATCGTCTTATCAATCTCTTGTAGTTATTTACAAATAGAAATATTTTGCACCATATCTTAGATAAAACGCAAGATCAGCGAAGAGTGAAACCATTTTAAAGGGTGGATAATCACGAAACAATGAAAATAGAGTGTGTGCCTTATAATAAAATCTTCTTAAGAACCACCAAACCAGAAATGCTAATACTTACACCAACGCTTCTATATTTAGTGATGATTCTAAGCTGAAATAGAGAGGTTGTGGGGGTGGGGGGCGGAGTCGGAAACCATTTCTGGGTCCGCGCATGCAGAGGGGTTCAAAGTTTAACATAGAAATATCAAGGGAAAATGTTTAAAAATCTTCTCATGATCAACGATGCGATACATTATGAAATTACTATACAATCATTCTCAAGAAGTGAAGATTCTAAAATGTTAAACCTGAGACATTTGACCAATACCGAGTCCCCAAGAGGGGGTTGAAGTTCAATTTAGAAATATTTCTATATGTACATAAACTGTATTTTAAATTATGAGACTACTATATGAAAAAAAATTACGTAATTAGTTCTGATGAGCGAGGGCCATTGGTTTCTTTTAAGGCGTCTTACCTCTATCTTGTTAGAGGTCCATGTTGCTATGCTTTGAAAGTGTATTTCGTTTTATGGATTTTTGAGATAGTTGACAGTTTGTTATTGTCATTTTTTCATGAAGCTATGGGCTTCGATTTTCAATTTTTACCGTCATTATAATATTTGTGGACCTTTAGAACATACGTTGATAGAATTATACAACAGTCCCCAAATGAGACTCTTCTTACAAAGAACAAAGTTCTCAAAAGGCCCTGACTTCTGTACATTGAGATACCATGAGTTTACTTTCACGCGTTTTTAAAACAAAAACCATATTTTCTATCAAACTCGCTCCAACAAAAACGGAAAGTTGTATAGTTCAATGTGCTAAAATAAATACAATGTTGAGAGATCTTTGATTCCTGTCATCGCACGCTGTCTGTCTGACTACTAATTTGGGGGCTCTATATACAGTAAAATTAAAATTAAAACCGCTGACTAAAAATGAAGTAGTCTTAGATGTCAAGAAATTGAAATGAGTCTTTTCCTAAGAAATGAAAAGAGTTAAATATTGTAACATCGTTTTAAATAAAACCGCTCATATGGTATATTTTCCTTGTATGTTTGCAGGTTAGAAGGAGCAGTGGTGAATTAAGGTACCTCACTAAACCCAGACTTATACTTGTTAAGACACTACGTCACAAGATGGCGATTTAAATGTTTTGTTAAACTGTTTATCTCGTTCGATTCGGTTGTATATCGTCGAAGCTCAGTGGTTAAAGTATTGGGCTTCTGAACCGAAGATCATGAGTTCAAATCCGCCTGGAGCTTTTGTTCATGTTTAATGAATTAAATTTCCAAAAATGTAATTTTTCATCCAAAATTACACATTTTTGGCCTATTTGACTTAAATACTTCTTATCCATTATGATATCCATCATAATCAAGAAATTTTCTGCTGATTTTTAAAATATAAATAAATAAATAAATAATTACACGCGTTCCGCATCTCAAAATACATGTATTAGGAAAATAACAAAAAAATATTTCAGCTACAACGAATTTCTTTCGTTGATTTGTTTCGTTGTTTTATATTGTAGTAACAGTTGATGCAAAACAACATATTTACCCCTATATTAAAGAAACTAACTGCAACACGAGACGTTCTAGTCTTAGTTGGTTTGTATGCATAGGCACACCTTTCCAAATACCGTTAACGGGTGTCCAACAGAGGAATTGATGAATGACGACTCGGCGCTGTTTGAGGTTCCCGGGATCTGTGATTGTGTATTTTAGTCTCATAACAGCAACGATGGGTGCAAACAAATAGTGCAACGCGCGTTAACGTTATTAAGCTTTGTTTCAAATGCGGTAGATTTTTCACACACTTAAAAGGAAATACATATACATGTAGAATGTAACATAAGAGTTAAACCGGATAACAACCAAATGATTACCGGAAGTGTTCCACACAGCAGCTGTCAATTTTTCATGATTGTTATTTTCCGATTGTGGCTCAGGTCCAATGGACATAAATGGACTTCAGATGAAACAGGTCGGTCAAGAAAGAATGAGTTGCGTACAAAACGCATGTGGACACATGGCTTCCCTACTATAGCGGAAACTTTAGTCCAGAGATGCCATTCCATGATTTCAAAATGCACAAAACTATTTGTTGGATAGAATGGATTTCGTTTATTTCAGGGATATTGAACGTACGAGGGTTGTATCAAAATAACGTAGACAAGTGGTGCTAAATTAATCAAAGACACAGGAAGAGGAAACTTGTGGCACAAAGGATACAAGTTTTGCATTAAATTTATATTTTGATATCAAATATTGTCTGCGATTAAATTGGTAACTTTCAAGCATTCTCGTTCATGAATTCGACAAACAGCGCAATGTCAAAAATGAAGAGTTAAAATAAACAAAACGAAATGAAAATACCGAGGATGAGTAATTTCGAATAAATTATAAAAAAAAACATTTAATTAGATTTGAACATTAATCTATTATTTACCCAATATATATTTTGGTCATAGCGAAATTTTTATAGATTTTATAGCGCGTTTTGTGACAAGTTGAAGTGTTAACTCGAAGTAAAATGACGACGTGAACGTTTAAGTCGGCGCAGCAATAACTAAAAAAAATTGTGAATGAGTAGTCTACCCCCCCCCCCCCCCAAAAAGAAAAAATTATTATAGAAATTGACAACACGCTGCTGAAAAAACATTTTGGGAAGATATATGCAAGGCGACAACTAAAATTTTAAAAACAAAACTGGAAATCATAATGAATTTAATACATAGTACATTAGTACATGTTAAAAAAGAGTATCTACCAGGTCATTTTCAGAAAGAGAACGTGAATATTATCGCGAACGATGTAACGATGTACAAGTTGCCTATTTTCGACATCGCACGTTGCACCAGGCAAACAAAAATTACCGACACATTGTTTCTCAAAGAATATTTTAAGCATGCATTTGAATTTTGGGGTACTGTTTGTCAAATGACAAACGATCAAAATACAGTTGTCTTACGAAATAATAATTAACAGACTTAAGTATTTTCCTCAGCTTATGCAATTTTGGGACAAACCATGCCTTTGGATAATGAAAAAAAAACAACAACAAGAAAACGTGCAGACGAGGACAAACTGATTGAAAATGATGTCATCGGTTGAACGTTGCGTTTTTCGGTAAATTGTGACTAGTATTTTTATGGAAGATCTTGTTCCATTATGCAAGGCGTTGCTTTGCCAAAACAGCTTTAAGAAAAGTGCCATTTTAAAAAAAAAATTATATCACAAGCTTAAACTTAAGCAAGATGCCAACATATCAACCACACTAGCAGTTACACGCAATGTTCGACTTCCCGTTATACATCACATACACAAGTAGATAAATACGTATACATACAGCATTTACACTCGTATACATTTCTGTGGTCAATCCTGGATAGGTATTCTCGGTATTTACCAGTGTGTCGTAATGCTTTATTTTAGATAATGACAATGTTCATTTCCTTATATATGCTAGCTTCATTAAAATCAAGAGTGGAGAAAAATAGGTATCCGAGAAACTGTTTATTACACCGACATAAGTGTTCTGTTCCTTCCTGAGGGATACATTTAGGTGCTTCCTGATTATAGAGGTTGTAAAACGAAAGTACACAAATGTACATGGATTGAAATGTTTCTTGTTTAGGTATCAAAATTGATCAAATTACTTACCCCATTTTATGAGTGTTATTGTCTATCCTGCATCCATGTCCTATTCTTCTCTAAATAGTGTCAATATATCGAGACATGCATTGCGCAGAATCAGCGTCGCCGTTGCTAAGATAAGGGACTTTAAACCCACTTATACCGTAAAAATGAAGAGAATTTCATATCTATGCTCAAATCTTTTACATAGGTCGTCCGTGTCATTGATCAATACCATTCTTTAGTCCCCAAAATATTTAGTAACTAGATTATATTTACCCAATCTTCTCTTTATTTTTACATATTCAATTTAATGCATTTGTTAGCATTAGTTCTTTTTAAAAGCATTTGTGAAAAGATATGTACACCTTTATTAAATGAGGTGTATTTGCTGTCATTTGGGACATTTAAATAGACGAGCAGGAACCAACAGACACTTTATGTCCTATTTACAGTAGACATCTCATGTATACAGTGATCATTCAAATATCGAACAATTTTAAAGTTCAGCTCGACTTGTACGATCCCTTCAGTGTTGAACAGGCATTAAGTTGTGTTTCGAAGCAATTATATGCTTCTATTTTAGCTGGTTTATCGATACGGGCCTTGAAGTGTTGATGTTTTCTTCTACGAAACAAAAAAATGCCAACGGACAGATTTCTGTTTTCCGATCAAATGTGACGGGACACAGCTAAAGTGGAAAGATGAATCCAACTAGAAGTCGGAACATTTTAGACGAGGCAGATCTATTCATGATGTAAGTAATAACAGACTTACACATTTATTCTAAGACCATTTAAATGTGTTTTTCTTATTTGATTTACGGTTGATACTTGAAGTGCAAAAAATCGATACCAATAATTCATTCAGATAACGGATACCGAAGAGTTTACGACAACAGGCACAGACCAATTAATGATCGTTTCTAGCTGTTTAACAAATCCCGGATAAGAAAATCTGCACTATGTAAGTATGCACATAGGTATGTCTCTACACTTCAATCAAATTGTAACATAATCTATAAAAAAGGACCCCATTTATCACTTACTTAATTTGGACAACGTGTATTTGATAAAATTCAATGAAAGACTCTAGCTGTTATAGCGATGATAAGATCTACTTTATTAGTTAAGCAGCAAGATTGCAATGACCAATGATTAAGCATTTAGATTGCAGAAGTATAACAGAATGGAAGGAAAAGGTGACATTATTTTTCAAAACTTTTGTTTTTATTAATCATGTCTTCTAATTTGTCTATATATCGGGTAAAACACAGAATTCCTCCCCACGAGATGTCACTAAAGGAAAGACAACTTCTGGTGGCAGTGGAGAAGGCCCAAACCAAAATGATAGAAACTCTGATTTCACAGGGCGTATGTGTCAACTGTAAAGCACGGGTGGGTACCTTTTTTAATCACAATTTAAAATTAAGTCATTTAGCTCTGATAGATCTTATTGTCATAGAAAAATAGTTGTGTTTAACCACCATTTTGATGGAGATAGAGTAGTATTTTACATTCCTATATATATATATATATATATATATATATATATATATATATATATATATATATATATATAGATAAATCCAAGAAAAACCTCAGTGGTCGGTGAAATATATATAAAACTTAAATAAATGAAAACACAAAGATCGAGTAAAACATAAGCGCTTTCATTTTCTTCAGATGTTTTACAATACTGTATTGTAAAACATCTGAAGAAAATGAAAGCGCTTATGTTTTACTCGATCTTTGTGTTTTCATTTATTTAAGTTTTATATATATATATATATATATATATATATATATATATATATATATATATAGGATGACGGTTCGACACCATTGATCAAAGCAGCAAAATGTAGAAACCACGTGGTCCAAAAGTTACTATTGCAACATGGAGCAGACATTTCGGCAAAAAATTCGGTAAGAATCTTCTTACATTCGGATGATGTTAAATGCAGTATAGTATGCTAATTTTAACACAAGTTGTATGGTTCATATTTGTAAATTTTCATATATGATATATATGATTTGTCCGTCAAATACAGTCAATATACGTATCGAATAGATCGAACACTTTAGGATAAACAGAAGGGTTGACTGCCGATTATGTGTACATTTTAGGAGTCCCCTTGTAATTATCATCAGCAATTGTATAGCGTTATAGTAATAAAGTTGATATACCCTATTTAGTTTTTGGGTTTAAACCTACCAATGCATTTTGGTGTTTACCAATTCAAAACAAAGTATGTAAAGAAATGTGTTAAATTTTGGTTTAGAGTTTTAAAGAGTATACAATGCAAATGAAGGTAGACAATATTTCTCAGTGAAATAACAAGGCTATAACAGTAGCTATAAGAACCAATTCCAATATAATGCTTAAGTCAAATACATAACGTTTATCTTAACTTAACATTTATATATACGTGCTTATAAAATAATGAACAATTGGTTAAATACAAGTCTGCAAACACCCAGTATTAAGTATATTTTGTTAATTAAAATTTTTTTTTTGTATATATTGCTCATAAATAGCTATAACAGTATTTTTGTGAATATTGTTCAACGACGATACTTGTGTCTGCAGTGTTACAACGCACTTTGAAAAATTACGCACTTTTAAAAAAATTTTCAAAGTGTGTCAACTTGTTCCAAAATTCAACGCACTTTAAAAACTTTTTTCAAAGTGCGTTGATTTGGTCCCAAATTCATCGCACTTTGAAAACAATTTTCAAAGTGCGTAATTTTTTCAAAGTGCGTTGCCACACTGCAGTTAAAATATTGAGCAATTGTTTTTAACAAACTTAATGATTCATAAATATTTATATACACTGTTGCTTAGAATGACTATTTTTAATGATAACTTTGGTTTATATAAGTATTGTTTTAAGCATGCAGATTATAGTTTTTTATTTTTACATTCGATAAATGCATATATGTCATTTGTACTTTGTTTAATATTGTAGCAATTGAGACATGTACATGTACTACTAGTGTATTTAAAAAATCTCCTTGCGTTCAACATTTGCCAGTGCTTGCACAATTGTTGAAGGGTTATTAATTTTTTTTGGAGGGGGTGTCGTAAAGTAACAGCCCCTTAACCTAATTTTTTTTGTATATATGCTTAATGAATGAATAATATATAATGAAAGTAAAAATAATGCTTGACACTATTACAATTAGAAAAAAAACCCATGAATGAATTGTCATTCAGATTAATTAAATAAACATTTATTGTATACATGTAAAAAAAAAAAAGAAGGTAATTTTCTTTTATTATTCAATCAGTGTTTGACTATTTATAATTTTGGTTATAAAGTTGTTGACTTTTAGAAACGTAATACTGGAATAAAATTCCTTTTAATTAACACAGCTGGGACTGACGGCCCTGCACTATACGGCGGAAGCGGGTGACACAGAGACCCTCAAGTTATTATTGGCCTACAAGTCTTCCCTGGATGTCCCGGATGTGGTCAGTGTTGTCTTACAGCTGCATTAAATACTTGTATTACTAGTTAAGGAAGTGATCTCAGCATGGAAGATATTTCAGATCTGTCTAAAACAATAAAAATAACCCAACAACATGCAATTTAACATGGTCAATAGATCTTATAACACAACAACATAATCCATTTAAATAAAAAAAAATACAGTAATAGTTTATGGCTACTAGTTTTTAGTTTCGCTATGCGGTCCAAAAATTATGAGCAAACACACTGCTGATAGCCTCATATTTGTCGTTAATTACATTTTAACTTTCAGGAATACAATTGAGTATATACGTCATAACGAAATGTGATGTCAAATGTCAGGAAACATTTTTATTTTTGTGGTTTATATACAGATATCTGCTTTTTGGTAAATATTTGATTTTCTGTTTCTTTCATATGTATGTTGATTAGGAGGGGTGTACTCCTCTTCACTATGCAGCGTATCGCAAAAATCTGGCAACAGCGGAAATCCTTATCTTCTGTGGTGCAAACGCAGATTTAAAAAATAAGGTAAATAATTTAAATGCTTGGTAGAAATGCGACAAAAAAAGCTGCATGATCATAAAGATAATTCATTTCTATGGTCGATTCTTTGCAGAAAAGACTGTCTCCTTTCGCTACTAATAGAAATGAAGACTTCAGGGAACTGGCAAGACAGTCCAGAAAGGTACGAGAAGCCATAGAACGCAGGTGAGTGCATCGATATTCTTCTTGTTGGTTAAACGAATGATAATGCATTTGATATTAAGCGTTTATAAATTGAACAATAACATTTCAAACTATAAGACGTTTGACTTGTGATATACATGCGCGTGTGTATTAGTTATATAAAAACTTTTTAGTCAACTTTGATAATTTTGAAACAATGTTTGTATTCACACGGTTCTTTTTATGTAATAAATTTTTCTCTACATCCCTTAAGAGAAATTTGTATGTTTGATTTGGAATAGTTTACTAAGAAGGTAAATTTCAATGAAACTGTGCACTCTAGTCATAATCAACTAGTATGCAATACATGATGAAAAATTAAACCCTTTTTAGTTTGTAATGTTTGTAATCTCCCAGCAATCAAGTATCTCCCATAAATGTTAAAAATAAAAATTCATAGTAAATTACTACATGAATCTTTACCACCATTTTCATTCTTAGAGATATCATTATCGAACACGACGAGCTTCATCCTGGTAAGACGAGCCATCTCAAGGATATTGGACTCAAGATATTCACACCTGATAACTTCAAATTGCACAGTCTAAGCTTTCTGTGCAGACGGGTTCGTCCTGAGTTATGCGCAGACTCTCTCAAGCCCGTCGGGAAGGAAATTCTGATCAGCGATGCGTTTGAATATATAACATCTACTGTGCATGTTAATGGAGAAGTGGACCTTGAAGTTCCTCTTTACGACCATCCTGACCCATACGAGATCATTCAGATTAAATCCAACGTAGGTAACATAGAGGACCCCTCGGCAATAGTTGAGGGACCAACTACGTATAATGAGGTAATGTTGTAAAATATGAAAAATATATAAACTTATTTCCATAGGAAAAAAACTAAATCCATAATCTTTAATTCAAAGAATTGTTATTTATAACATTATTTAATACGATGCGACATAATGTAAATATCTATGGTTGATTGTTGCAGCATTCAGGAGTTCTACGTTGGAAGCTGAGGATACGCTTGGACATAACAAAGATCAAATCCTTCATCTTAATTACAATTCCAAAAGTGGAGCGGTTTGAAGTCACATCGAGGGGTGGGGAATTTGTGTCAGAGGTAGACAAGTTCATCAATATAAAAGTTGCCCCGGACACATTCCAGATGGGGACTGTCAATATGGAGGTAATACAATGCAAAATGCAGGAGAAAAAAGACTTGTATCATGATGGCTAAAAATTAATACAAGTACGGTGTTTATTCAACCTGTTATATTGTTACAGTTGATCGTGCATCTTTCTGTTACTGTTGATGTGATTTCTTTTTAAGGTGATTCCGACACCAGTGTATAAGTCAGAAAACTTCAAAAATATTCTATCAATTGGTCACTTTTATGATCTACACCACAGTCTTGGCTGTGACCAGTTTCAAAAGAATGGCGTCACATTTACATCACCTTTACCACATGAGTTTGAAAGCGAGGGAGAACTTTGTGTCTTGGCAGCAGATATTCCATTGGATTTCGATCCAGACGTAGATAAATTAAACGAGAATATATGGGAAATTTTGGACAGAGATCCGAAGAAGAAAAAAGGAAGAGTGTCATGTGACCTGTCCCATTTTTCTACGTAGGTATCACGTTGATATACTCAAATTATTTAAAGCATTGCAGATAGTTCTTCTTATACATTTGATTTTTCTTTAGACATGTTTTGGCCGAGAAGAGAAAAGGAACCACCGACGCAAGCTTTAAATCTCAAGTGAATAAAATTCATACTAAGGCGTATAAGAGAGCAAAAGTAATCTGCTTCTTTGCAGTTCTAAAACCAATGCCTGGTAACATTTATGAAATTGCTTTAGAATGTACAGTTCCACAAAAGGTAAATGACCGATTGAACCAATGGAAGTCTGACAATTACATTGCTTTGTCTCCAAAATGTACGGGTGACTTTGACAGTTACGAAAAACAGGAGTACAATATAATATTTTCGGGAAACATTAAAATGCAATTTGGAACAACAAAACTTCAATTTCATTCAAAGCGAAAAAACAGTTTTCAGACACTTTGCATTTGCATTGCAAATAAAGACGAACCAGCAAACGGCTCATTGGATGTGATCGAAATGCCAGAGGAAGAAAAATTAACCAGTATCATGCTGTGGTTGTCCAATATAACAGCAAAAAACCCCACTCCTAAAAAAGAGGATTCATTTATAGGTATAACATGTCTTACATCAGTAAAAACAGATAAATATGTGAATCATTTTATGATCTTTGGCATTAAAAAAATTATAAAAATGTGAATATCCATTCTAAGGTTTTACTCGAGAGAAACTTCTAAAGAAGATAGCGACAAATTTGGGCCCAGAATGGACTCGTTTTTGTGTCTTGCTTGGAATTCCTTTCCGCAAAGTAGATGAAATAAGGACTAAAACATTTAAAGACAATTCTACAGAAAATAAAATCGTGAAAGTAAGTTTAATTGAATTGCGTTGTCATTCCGAAATTAAATACAAGCAATTGTACAGTTTACAGTTTTCTAACATGAGCTAAATAAGCATAATGTATTCAACGTGACACTGTCAGACGTATTCTCTTTAAAATATCTGAGCATAACAATTCAAGGGTAACAGCTCAAGTGTGTTTGTTCAATTACTTCTCGTAGGTATTGCTTGAGTGGAGGAAGAACTCTCAGCACCTGGATGATATGGGAGTTGTGGATCTAGTGACAGCTCTGTCCAGGGTAGAAAGGAATGACGTTGCTGATTTAGTCCACCAGGACCTCAGGGAATGGTAAGGTCGTACATCATTTTAACACTGAGGTGCATCGACACTAGAATACATCGGTTATAATGGTCATTGTTATCGCATTCGGTACCTTACAGGTAGGTTCATAGGACACACCTTGAAAACTTAACTATTTTTGAACATATTCCGCTATACACTTCTTTGTTTTCTACGCAGTGAAAAACTTGATGTTAATTTTAGATGCAAACAGAAGAGTTTCCCCTAGAATAAGTTAATTTATTCATTTGTGTTTTGGAAAGGAATAAATCACCGAATTCAAAAGAACGCGACTTACTAAATGATAGCATGATTGACCTGAGGAATTATAATAATTCATAAAGACAATTCTTGATGCTGACCATTATTAACTTATGCATATCATTTTTTTAATCATACATATTACCTTAATTTGTTGTTTTTAAAAAAGCTTGTAATCTTATATACATGATGATTATTAAAATATTTGCTTAGAGAAATAATTTTATTTATTTGATATTAAATTGCATTTGTATTCGTATACTTGTTAACTATTTATTGCATTTTGTTTGAGACGGACAATTTTATTAGTTTTTATCCATTTTTATATTGATTATGCGTATCATATCTTTTATTGAACTTTTCTTTCTTTTTGCATTAAAGGTTAAAGGAAAAAGTTGAAAAAGAAGACAGATTTTATAAATGGGCAGAGAATGCTATAAAGGGAACATTAGATATATCAAGAAAAGAAGGCAAGTGAGATCATACAATGCTCAATTTAAAAAGTTAATCTTAAATGGATTATATCCACTGTAAATTAACTAGGATGAATATGTGTTATCTTTTTGTATTTGCAGATTATCTTGAGCCTATGTCTGACGAATTTTTTGTCCTTCTCGTCGAAAAATTTGCAAATCCAGATTTCCAAAATCTTGGTGTGTTATTGGGAATACCTGAAAACCAGAATTCAAACATCTTCGCGGATACAACATTTCCAAATTACCAGTACAAAGTTTTGCATGTAAGCGATTTATCCATTTTTCATGAATTATGAAGATTTTTATCTTACAATTTGATTTTCAAAAATGATTAGAATTATATGTAAAACATAGTATTCATTGACTTTGATAAAATGATTCTTCGTTTAGATGCTCATTGTTGCTCGGGAGAGACAGAAAGATCGCGTCAATGCCCTCATAGATCTCACTGACGCTCTCAAAATTACAAAGAACTTTGATTGCTTGCAATGGGTCCAGGACTGTAAGATAAAGTGGTATGAACTTAACATAACAAAGCTTCTTTGATATACACTATTTTAATATTTTGTTAAATAAGCAATGCTCTAAATTGAAAGAAAAGTAATATAGCAAAGCATTTCGTTTTCATATTTTTTCTATTGTTTAAAGGTTAGAAAAAACTAAAGATAAAAAGAAGAAAACGAAATATCATCTGGACTTGGAGAAATTAATCCGGAAAGAGGCTGGGGAAAGCATTGAGGAAGATGAGGAGAGTGACTTGGGAGAAGAAACGGAGCTGATTGGGGATCACAAGGGGGGAAATAAGAAAACAGAATCAAAACCTGAGTCAGAAACTCAAGAGGAAGAAAAGTCTGAACTCAAAGAGGATGAAAACCAAGCACACGTTAGGTTCAGCGAAAAAAATGATTATGAACTAAGAAAAGACAGAAACGAAGAAGAACAAGAAGAAAAATCTAAAAATATTAAATCTAGATTAACGGAAGATGGAACATTGGAGAAAAATGGCGAGGATTCCGAAATAAAAAATCAAGAACATGAAGATGTTAAGATGATAGATGAGCAACTTAACCAGTCTAACGACAATAATTATGACTTAAAGAATCCTAAAAAATCTAAAGACAGGTTTAATGAAGCTGAGGAAGGCGAACCCTCGAGGATGAATAAAGATGAGTTAAAAGACGACGATACAGAAGAAAGTATTTCTAATGCTTCAAATTCTAATGACAATAATGCCGATTATCCCGAAGATAATACAATTGTGAATGATCAGAACAAACATCATAGATATAATACTGAACACCATGAACAATTACAAAGGGAAGATATGGACAGTGACACAGTTATTACTGAAAGGGAAAATTCTGATTACAATCACAAAACTTTTAAAGACAAAGAATCTGATTTAGATGAAGATGAACACGTCGATAAAACTCAAGAGAAAACTGGGGAGAGAGACAGTCATATTGAAGTCTTTAGCACCGAGGAACAGCAAGAAAAATCGACAGATGGTCAACTGGTTGTAAAAGAGCTTGCCATTGCCGATGAAAAGAAATCAAAAGACAACGATGGATATTTAGAGAAAGGGGAGGAAACGATTTCTTTGACAAGGATAACAACGTAAATTATTAAACGACATTTTGACAAGTCTCTTGTAAAAAGAAATAGCAAAGAAACAAAAGATAGTGAAAACAAAATGATTTACTTCGAATAGCAATCAACGTAAATGAACCAAATCAAAGCTGATGACAGTATAGAGTGTTACACATGTTACAATTTAAGATACCTGTAAACAATAAAGATGGTGTGGTGTTATTTATTTTTAACAAATCTTTCATGTGCAAAGTTTTTATTTTATCGGGAAAATACTCTATACTAGAATCGAAAAGAAACGTTTATAGATTTTAGTGAATATTATATAAATTGACTTTATAAATTGTATTTATCTAAATTTGAGAAGATCTCGAGCTAAAAATATGATACTTATGTTACTTTAAAATATGTATATGTGATTTTAATATCAACAATACTAATACGTAATTTTAATTAAAACCAAATCATCAACGTTCCGTTTTTTTCCTTAAATGACATTTTTCCAATTTTGACATATACCTCGATCATAACATGCCCCATTGTGGAAAAAGAGCATGGAGGGTACAGCCGTTCAACAGGGGATGCTTACTCCTCCTAGGCACAAGGTCCTACCTCTATTTTTCTAGAGGTCGGGTTGTTCTGCTTTAAATTTGTATTTCTTTTTATGGATTTTTGAGATGGTTGACAGTTTGTAATTGTCATTTTTCATCTAGCAATATAAATTTTGGAAACAATTCTGATAAAACCGAATTTCATTATATATAAAAATTAGGCAGTTCACTGCCATCATGCCAAGCCAATCCGGCCCATTTATTTCTATAAAATTTAGAGATCAAAGGATTCTTTTTGCACTGATTTTGTCATGTATTTATTAAAAAAACCCAATGGTATACTGTTCCATAACAATGAATGCATTGCATTAAAAATCTGGTTAAATTGGATTTTTAGTATATTGCACAGTTGCTGTTCCTAAGAAAATATCAGTAATGGACCTTTATGATATGATTGTCTGACCAGTTACAATACAATATAAACACAGTTATCAACAGTCTCTTCTCATGGAGCTTAACACCCCATCATCAGTAATTGATGAAAATGTTTTCGGTCAATTTATCCTTTGATACCTCGATCAATTGAACTATCTTTAAATTCATTTATTATCATTTAATAAAACATTTTCCAATCATTAAATATGAACAAAAATGTAAATAATGTAATAGAAGCGGCACGTATGAATACAATACAATAACAGCAACAATATTTAAAATTGATGCGCCATCTGCTGATGTAGAGCTATTGAGCTGAATTTAATGGATTAAACATATATAGAAAGTAGAAATCTGAACCGATTGAATTGAAAACAGAAGAAAAATACAAACGATGGCTTTTGCTACTATTCATTCTGCAGCAAGATTCGTTAAAACCGGTTTTAATGTGAGATCGCTTGAAACTGTAAAAAAAGCCACATGAAAAAGTTACAGAATTTATACTCATTAACTGGGTTGGAACAGTTTCCTCTTTTTTATAAACTGCGATGTGTTTTGCGTCATATGCAACCTGTTCCGATGAATGAAATACCTGAAGTGTAAATAGTACACCCCGGGGACGTGTTATATAGAAGATGTGTAGCAAGCAGAACAATAGAAATCAAACACTAACAACGTGGTAGTCGGATATGATACTGAAATAAACTGTATTTATTATTATTAAGAGCTTATTATTAAGTCAGGTATAGCGTCTTTGATTCAGGTAACTGATATTAGTTTGTAAGAATATTTGCGGACTTCGTTACGGTTATGTTATCAACTGTTGGCGTATTAGCTAATTGCTAACCGACTAACTTTTTATATCAATGGAACAGTAGTAATCGATTGTAGGTCTAAATTTTGGTTCACTATGTCACTATGTTACTTTTATTTTGAAATCCTGAAGAAAGACATTTTATTTCAGTTATCAAGGTTTGACTAACTTAAACATTATTTAAGTAAGATTTTTTATAAAAAGAACAACTCTCAAAAGAACCGACTGCCAATAACGTTTTGACTGCCAATGCCTTATTGTGTTTTAAAAATATCAAAAATATTTTGTTGACAAATTATTCTCAGATTTTGTTCTTAAGGCCTGCCCGTGCAAATGGATACCCATTTTTTAATGAAATAGTAAATTACATCTACATTTATTTAATTTTAGACAAAATACTATTTATTTTGATTTTAAATCTGTCGATAAAATTCATATAAAAATATCAAACATATATTACATTGCTTCAAGGTCGACAGGGAATATTGTTTTGTCACCCGACGCCGAAGGCAGGAAAAACCCACTTTTCATAACCAAGCTTTAAGTGTAATTCATTGACAAATCATATCTTACAAATCAATGTAAAATGATTTGTTAAAAAAGTTTTCAATAAAAATTATTTTTCTCATCAGTCAAACAATTAAAAATTCCGTTGAATCGCGGATATTCTCCTGACATTTTGATTTTTTGAAGAACTTTGTACGTTTGTTTAGCAACTTGCTCTTCAATTTTCAAACCAGACGTAAGTGATCAGTGAAACAATTGCACGTGAGCGTGATAAAACAATTCAGTTTGGCAATGAAAATATTTCCTATGAAATATAACTGTTACCGGGAGGGCAATATAACTATTTTCGGTGGAATTCAGCATTTTTCAGGACAAAGGAATACAATTATCTTATTTGTGATTTTATTTAAAAATCGTAAACTAAATCAATCTATTCGTAGGAATAAAATGAGGATAACCCAATTCATACAGAAATATAGTTTGGATTGAAGGGCAATCATTTGCTAGTATATCACCTTGTTTATCAATAAGGGTCTGAATTTTTTTATGTTTTTTCTTACAAAAAATGTGTGATTTTCAATATTTATTTCATAGTTAAAGCATAAAGGCATCAACGCATTAACATAAACGATTAGGGACCCAGACCAATTAATAGTCGTTTTTAAATGTTTAACAGATCCCAGATAAGGAAATCTGGACTATGTAAGTATGCACAGAGGTATGTCTTTACACTGCAATCAAACTGTAAAAGAATCTGTCAAAAGGGAGTACATTAATCACGTACTCAATTAGAAAAATATTGATTTTCTTAATTTTATCAAAGACTACAACCGTTGAAGCGATAGAGAGAGATATTTTCACTAGTTTGCAACAAGTTTGGTAGAAACCATTTGACCATGTATACCGTAGAAATAAAACAGAATAGAAGAAAAAGTATTAAGTATTAATTTGCCTATGTATCGGGTAAAACACAGAATTCCTCCTCGCGAGATGCCACAGAAGGAGAGACAACTCCTGACGGCGGTGGAAAAGGGCCACACCAAAATGGTAGAGACTTTGATTTCACAAGGCGTAAGTGTCAACTGTAAAGCACGGGTGAGTACCTTTTCCAATCACAATTGAGGTTGAATTATTAAGCTCTGGTAGATATCTGTGTCGTAAAAACCCATTAATTGATGTAGTCGATTAAATTTAATGTTATTTCGCTTACGCTTCAGCTTTTAAGAATTGATAGAAGATTTGTAATAGCTTTATGTGTAAAATAAAAACGCTTAATTACATTCCAAGTGCTCTACATGTATGTATAATATACTTGCTTTGTAACAGACTACTCTTATTGGCTTTTTGCATTCCTGTATGTTTCTGTAGGATGACGGTTCAACACCTTTGATCAAAGCAGCAAACTGCAGAAACCACGTAGTCCAGAAGTTATTGCTGCAACACGGAGCAGACATTTCGGCCAAGAATTTGGTGAGATTCATGACCATTATCCTAATCAACACTTCTTAAATGTTTTCAGTTTCCTGATATGTAACACAAGGTGTATACAATTAGTTTATTGCCATGTTTACAGTGTTATCTAACTTTCGAAGAAAGTAAAATAAACATTAATACTACAGTGAACCCTTTATTGTCAATTGAGGTAAAAACTATTATATGTAAATTTTTAAGATAGATGAAAAAATTACAATAAAACCGTCAACCATATTAAAAATCCAAAAAACGAAATTGTTTGACCATCTAGCATCCTTAATTAATTATGATTAACACAGCTGGGACTGACGGCCCTGCACTATACGGCCGAAGCGGGTGACACGGAGACCGTCAAGTTATTATTGGCCTACAAGTCTCCTCTGGATGTCCCGGATGTGGTTAGTATTTCGTAACAACATATTTCATTAAGATATAAACAGAATAACGGAAGTTGTATGTTGCTGTTATACCTTTAAATTTCTAATGCAACAAGATGACGAGCAATCGGAATATACATAGCTGCTAGCCTCAGATATATTATCAGATAAAGATTTAAGAAGACAATTGTTATATGTTGTCGTAATAATGTAATAACGAATGTAAAACAAACATCATTGTTTTGATGTTGCTGTTTATTAATAGATTTATTTACTTATAATAGACTCCTGGTTCTTGTTACATATATTTTTTATTTTTTCTTTCATATGTATCTTCCGTAGGAAGGATGTACTCCTCTTCACTATGCAGCGTATCGCAAAAATCTGGCAACAGCAGAAATCCTTTTCTTCTGTGGTGCAAATGTGGACTTTAAAAATAAGGTTAATAATTTATATGTTATGTAGAATAACAACGAAACCAGTTTAAATAACTTACAGGTAAGAACTGCAAATGAAAGCATTGTCTTCCCGCCAAACCAAAATCATTTTTTGATAGTTGTCTAATTATACCCGCACTTTTTAAAGAAAGTTCGGGTATATTGTTGTTACCCTGTTCCGTCCGTCTGTCCGTCCGTCCGTCCGTCCGTCTGTCACGTTTTACTTTCTCAAACTGCTCTTACATCTTATAAACCAGCAAACTGAACTCTTGGAGTTTGATTTGGGGTATCATGTTGTTTTGTAAAAAGGTTTCAAAAATTCTCTGTTAGTCCTGGGGGTCAAATAATTGGTAAAAAATGACGTTTTTTCACAAAAAACCTTCTTCCTCGAACTCCTCCTACATTTTCAACAGTAGACAAATCATCTTTTGGAATATGTTTTAGGGTATCCTATAGATGCGCAATAAGGTTTCAGAATTTTCAATTTTGTCCTGGGGGTCATTTAATGGCTAAAAAATGACGGTTTTTTTTTTTTTTACAAAAAAACTGGTTTCACGTCTTTTTTTTTGGCAGTAGCCAAATGATCTTCTAGAATATGATTGGGGGTGTCATATTGAGGCGTGATCAGTTTCCAGAATTTTTTTTTTTTTAAGGGGATCAGTGGGCAACAAAAAATGACGTTTTTTTGCAAAAAAAATATGGTTCCCAGAACTCCTCTTACAACTTTTGGAGTAGCTACGTCATCATCTCTTGGAATATAATTGGGGCTGTCCTATAGATGTGCTATAAGGTTTTAAAAATTTAAATTTCATCCAGGGAGTCAAATAGTAGCAGAAAATTGACGTTTATCACTAAAAAAAAATATTGATCCAAGAGCTCCTCTTATGATTTAATGGATAGACAATCATATCTTGGGATATGATAGGGACTGTTCTATAGATGTGCAGTAAGGTTTTAAAAATTTGAATTTCATCCAGGGAGTCAAAAAGTAGCAGAAAATTGACGTTTATCACTTAAAAAAAAACATAGATCTTAGAACTCCTTTTATGATTTAATGGATAGACACATCACATCTTGGGATATGATAGGAACTGTTCCATAGATGTGCATTACGGTTTTGAAAAATCAAATTTTACCCTGAGGCCCATTACCTACCGGTACATACTTTTTGATGCCCTTTAAGAATCAAGAATATATATGGTTAAGGGGTGGGGATCTCAACCGTTTTCGAGATATTCGTGCACTTCCTGTTCAAGGGGGGTCATGACTACCCCCGGGCCCATGACCTACATACCGTTTGATGCCCCTTGACACAAGGAACAAGAATATATATGGTTTAAGGGTGGGGATCTCAACTGTTTTGAAGATATTAAGGGACTTGCTGTTTGAGGGGGTCAGGACCACCCACAGGGCCCATGACCTACATAACATTTGATGCCCCTTGACATCGGAAACATGAATATATATGGTTTAGGGGTCATGATTATAACAGTTTCTGAGATACATGGTAATTTCAAATTCCTAGGGGGTGGGGATGACCCCAGGGGTCAGATCTAATAAACCCTATATTATTATCTTTGTCCGTTTTCAAGTTACCATTTACAATAGAGTCTACGATTCTTCCTACAAGGTTTAATGTTAGACCCCACAGCCTTTTGACACCCCCTCTCCCCCCCCCCCCCCCCGAAAAGTGGTTGTCTAACCCAAAATGAGAAAAATCAAACCAGTGTGCACAACTACATATGCAGGCCTATCATATTCTAGAGTTTTGTACAATTTTGTTCAGCCATCTCTGAGAAACAAGTTCAGAGCAGGAAAGAAGAAAAAGAAGATGAAGAATAATAATACATGTATTAAGAACCGTACAAAAACAATAAGTCTCCAAATTTCATTCGGGAGACTTAATAATAAAGATTAAATAGAGATAGGATCATCAAACATCAATAATTTAAAGATAATTGACAATTTCTGATTCTAAGGGGGTCAGAATGACCCCTTAGGGTCATGACTTACATGCCATAATGATCTGATGCGCCTGCATGACCTAAGGAGGAATATTATCTTTGGATTAAGGTGGGGATATCAATGGTTTTTATGATATTTAATAATTTCAGGAAGAGCACTTGGGATCATGACCTACATACAATCTTAAATGCCTTGAACAAAGAAACAATAATATAATATGTACATGATATATGATTCAATTTAAGAACCCAGATATAGATCAATCATCTGTTTTGTAATACTTCCTATGTATATACAATGTATACATGTACATGTATTAGTTTGTGTTTTGTTCTATACTATACATGTTCATGACTGTAGTATGGCTTAGTCTTATTTTAAATTACATTAAAAAATTGTCAAATATATGACTTGGAACCCCCACTCCCAAACAAACTCAAATATAAACTGTCCCCCCCCCCTCCCTTGTCGAATGATCTATTAAAATCAAAATATAATTTGGGTGTCTAAAAACTTTTATAAACGGGTAAAAAATGTTATTCTTAAAAAAAATATATTACACCTTGCATAATTGACAAATGATCTATTGAGATATGATCAGAGGTCATATTTCTACCTTGGGATCAATAAGTAGTATTCATTGACAAGTTAAAATTAATAAAAATAAATGATTCAAATTATAAATGTTTATACTCCACATTCACCCCCCCCACCCACCCAATCTAACCTGGTTATAAAGATTCAGTCTTCTGAATACATTCTTACATGTGTACAGTAGCAAATTTTAAATCATTTCTTGATTGCTTTTTCTCTCGTGATTCACATTAACATTTTGGAAATTGCTTAATTCAATTTTTAAGATTTATAAACAAAATGTTATATGCATCACTTCCATGTGTATTCGCCTATTTGGGGCAATTGTAAAGTCTCCTAAACAAAGCAGTGATATCATCATGATCATTAGGCTAGGAATTACCCACATGGATCAAACACTACTGTATAACATATGAATAAGATAAAATACATTAATTTATTATCTCTAGTTCTAAAGTTGTCAGGGTGTCTCCAAGGGGGTTATATGGTATAGGGATGAGGATCTCAGATCACAGAAGTTAACAATAAAAATATACATTGTATCATATCATTTCCTATTTCATAAAGGCTGGGGGGGGGGGGTTAAATACAACACCTGGGGGTCATTAATGTACTTTACACCATTTGATGCATCATAATGACATTAGAAGATATTTTGTATTATCCTGTTTCGTGGGGTCAGAACAGTCCCATAAGGTCATGACCTACATTGTATTCGATGCATTATAATACATTAAGAAATAAATACTCCATCCTTCCTATTATAACTCATATAAAAATGATAAGTATCTACACCTACTTACATGTAATACACAAATTTAATAAGAAATTGTTTATACAGGGTCAATATGGGGTCAACTCAATAGTGCATGCAGTCTGACAAATGAAAAAAATAACTTTTGCAACTAAAATGACAGAAATTTTACAAATGCGATAGGATAGGTAACGATGATAAGCTTATTTAAATATTAAAAGATGATGATACAGTATGCTATCAAAGGGAGTTTACATTTAGAAAGTGAAAGTAGAACTTATATATATGTATGCATAGACATATGACGTTATGCTGGCATCTCATTATTATCCGCTACTGCTACTGCATGTATTATGCTTACCTAAATTGGTCAACATCATAATGATAATCCAATTAAAACACAATAATGAATTCCTTTAGCTGATCTTAAGTAATCCTTTTCTGCAAACGGAAAACACAGACATGTATGTATGGGTGTTGCTAAAACGCGGAACGGAAAACGGAACGGAAAGCAGAACGGAATGGAAATATCATCACGTTTATCGCTTAAAAAGGGTATAGACTGGCCAGAAACGATTTACTTTGTATCTTTTATTTATATCTAATGAATGATTATCAACACGTTGTTATCTTATTAATATTCATATGAATGTCTATCAATTATAGCATTGTATTCATTCGGCTTTAGTTGAGTACGAAACGGAAAAATCAAATGTATACGAATTGTGAAACATTAACATGATTAAAATAGCAAATTAGCAATAACTTTTTTCTTATTTTTCTTATATGGTATTGCTGGCATATCAGCGTAACGTATGCAGTTAGTGAAAGCGTTTTATGCGTGTTTTGAGTATTTTTATATTTCAAATATGATGTACATGTATATACTTACATCAAAATTGAATTTTCGGTGTTCTAGACGATCTTTTATCATACAGATGATACAGTATCATTGAGATGGAAGAAAAAAACCCGTAGGACTGACGACGTTAAAAATTAAAGCTGCTTGGTCCGATTTTTTTGTAATTACAGTATCAATTTTTTTCCCCATACAAATCATTTATCCTAGAAAGTTATGAACTTTCTCCTATTTACACCAGCAGAATCAGTCTCCTTTCAAAGTTAGAAATATTTAAAGTAAATAAAAATAATTTCTCTTTGGGCAAACGAAAAAACAAACCAAAATGCATCACGGGAATGTTTAGAAAAGGAAACCACTTGGTTTCGTCCCCCGAATGATTGGGGTTATTCAACCCGC
Source organism: Magallana gigas (assembly GCF_963853765.1). NCBI lineage: Eukaryota > Metazoa > Mollusca > Bivalvia > Ostreida > Ostreidae > Magallana > Magallana gigas. The sequence goes on along the minus strand of NC_088859.1, from coordinate 2,696,081 downwards.
ATGCTATGCATAGATTGTAAAGAAAGCAGACTCTTGAAATATTAGCAAACCAAACGTACACATGTTTATTTGTAATTTGTCTGATCATTTCGACCTTTATTTAAAGCGGTGTCAAATTCGTAATGCAACCATACCCGTCTCGTCGTCAGGAGTGAAATTTAACATGAGGCGAAATAACGCGGTACCTTTTAATGTCGTTTGTTTTGTTAGCAAATTTTGTACGTATTTTTCTTCATTGAAATTTGGCATAATTGACGGGTAAAACTACTGCAATGTCTATTATTATACATATACTAAGCATAGCCATCGTTTAAAAGCGTGCATAAAATTTGATATAAAATCGGACCAAGCAGCTTTAAAATACAGTAAACATTAAAATACCCTGTAATTTTTGAAACTAGTAATTTGTGAAACTAGTATTTTTAGCAATGCAATTTTGCTTACGTTTGCATTACTAAGCAGTTGTTTATTCAAGCAGCTATATACATATGATCCGAATAGAGAGCTCTAGACGTTGCCTGGTTTGATTTTCCGATTATATATTAGGACTATAGTCCTAATGCTTCTAAAAGAGAATCGCTTGAACCCTGAGGTATTAATAAATATACAGCAAAAAGTGAATCGAGGATATTTTGGGACAGAATATAGTGGTCAATGCATGTACTGTTAATTTTGAGGAAATAAATATTCTTGAATAAATAATCTAATATTGCTAATCTTTCAAAAAAAATTAAAAAGGTACATAAAGTATATCGTTTTAGCTTGATTAACAAATCTATGAGGTAAATAACTTTAGATAAGATTTTCCGTTTCCCTTCCGTTCCGCTTTCCATTCCGTTTTCCGTTCCGCGTTTTAGCAACACACGTGAACCCATCTAATCGAAGAGCTGGGTAAAACTAGTACCCGCTAATGAGACATGCAGACCTGTGTTGTGTACGTAACTTCAGACAAAGATCATTCATTTGTAACATGAATGTATTTTTATGACCTATTCTTCAAATCCACTTGCACTATTTTATTAGGTAAATAACAGCTTTAAGGTGGTGCAGGACACCTGCATATTGTGATGTACATGTATACTTTCTATTGAGATAAACAATAAAGTATATTAAATATTGATTAAATATTTACCCCCCAAATAATGTTACCTAACATTGAAGCGCAATGGGTTAGATCGTTTACATGTCTGTAAGAGCACTGGGGTCCAAGGTGTATTTTTTGGTAATTTTACAATTGATATAAATGAATTTTCATGGGGGGGGGGGGGGGGTCTGGACCCCTCACTCCCACCCCTTCTCTAAATCTGTGCACACGATGATCTTCATGTAGGCACACAGAAGCAAATCTAAAACCGGCAACCGCCACGGGGAGGGGGTATAATTAAAAATTTTTATTTTGTTTGTAATAATTATATAGACCATTATACTTTCTATGTCATAAAATGTTAAGATTATTGATTAACTGAAAATTCACTGCAAACTTCTACCCCAAATTGCACATAAAGTGCTGCTCGTGTCACGATGTGTATTATCATATGGGAAGGGATCTCATCTTTCAGTTAGGAAAATTATAAATTTCAATTGTATTACCGGAGCTTGCATGTAGCCTTCATTTTTAATTAAACTGGTAAAAAACAGTGTTATTTAGGGGCAAACACATGGTGCAGGTATTACTGTCTTATTGCAGCATCTAGTTAAATTTATTTTTTTAAAATAATGTAAACATTTACGTATATTTTCATAAGATATTAATGCAATGATTTGGTCAAAAAATAAAGGTAACTTTGGGTTTTGGGTTAAAATAGCTCATCTCATAATTTAAACTAACGGAACATCAAATTTTTTTTAGCAAAACGTTCGTTAAAATGATAATTATTTGACGACAATTTTTTTAATATAAATCAATTAGGAATTGATAATATTTTTATCTAGATGAGTTTGTTTTTGAATATCTGACAGAAACTCCGAAATATTTTTGAATGTAAAATGTAAGCAAAAAAAAAAAAAGACAAAACAAAAAAACGGGCTTTAGCGTTCGCAGTTCTTCCTGTAGTTGGTTTTTCTTTACAGAAAAGGCTGTCTCCTTTCACTACTAATAGAAATAAAGAGTTCAGGGTACTAGCAAGACAGTCCAGAAAGGTGCAAGAAGCCATAGACCAAAAGTGAGTGCTTGTTCTTCTTGTTGGTTAGCCAAATTACATTGCCTTTGATACACGTGTTTATGAACGCATTTGTTTTTAGCTCTTATCATAATAGCGGTAAAACATTAGCTTGATTTTTAGGGTGGTTTCTGTTGATTCTATTAAATATTTATTTTTAAACTATAATAGATGAATGCAATACATGATGAAAGGTGGAACATTTTAACTTATCTATTTTTTACCCATAAACAGTCAAAAGTCTATTGTCACGTTAATTTTCTGAACGTAACAATATGAAATGATAATCGTTATTGAAAAAATAGTTTATAACGAGTTAAACTATGCTTCCTATTTTATAGAGATATTAAAATTGAACACGACGAGCTTCATCCTGGTAAGACGAGTCATCTCAAGGATATTGGACTCAAGATATTCACACCTGAAAACTTCAAATTGCACAGTCTAAGCTTTCTGTGCAGACGGGTTCGTCCTGAGTTTTGCGCAGACTCACTAAAGCCCGTCGGGAAGGAAATTTTGATCAGCGATGCGTTTGAATATATAACATCTACTGTGCATATTAATGGAGAAGTGGAGTTAGAAGTTCCTCTCTACGACCATCCTGACACATACGAAATAATTCAAATCAAATCCAACCTAGGTAACATAGAGGACCCCTCGGCAATAGCTGAAGGACCAATTAAGTATAACGAGGTACTTTTGTCAAATATAAAACATTATGAACATATTTTCGTAAAAAAAACCCAAACCTAACAATCTTTATTACACTAGCTATTGGTAATATAGTTTTATATAATGCGAGTTAATGCAATTATCTGTTTTTGGTTGTCCAAGCATTCAGGAGTTCTACGCTGGAAGATCAGAATACGCTTGGACATAACAAAGACTAAATCGTTCATTCTAATAACAATTCCGAAAGTGGAGCGGTTTAAAGTCAACCCAAGGGGTGGGGAATTTGTGTCAGAGGTAGACAAGTTCATCAGCATAGAAGTCGCCCCAGACACTTTCAAGACGGGTATCGTCAATGTAGAGGTAATGGAAAGGAGATAATACTCACTATAATTGTTTAAATCAAAATTGAATCTTAAAACATTTTTTTATAACATTAACATTTATCATTATGAATCAATGTTATTTTGTGAAAGTTATTTAGTTCACTAAACCTGTAATATAGTTTCAGGCAATCTTAAAATATTCTGCTGATAATGACGATTGACTCTTTTAGGTCATTCCGACGCCAGTGTACAAGACGGAAAACTTCAAAAATATTCTATCAATTGGCAACTTCTATGAACTACATCACAGTCTTGGCTCTAACAAGTTTCAGAAAAATGGCGTTACCTTCAAATCACCATTACCTCATAAGTTTGAAAACGAGGGAGAACTTTGTGTTTTGGCAGCAGACATTCCAATGCATTTTGATCCGGACCAAGATATAATAGACGAGAATATATGGGAGATTTTGGACAAAAATCCGAAGACAAAAAAAGGAAGAGTGTCATTTGACTTGTCCCATTTCTCTACGTAAGTAACATGGTGGCTTACCAAAACTATTTAAAGCAATGCATAGAATTTCTTTTCATACATTTTTTCCCCTTAGACTTGTGTTGGCCGAGAAAAGAAAAGGAACCATCGAGGCAAGCTTAAAAACCCAAGTAAATGAAATCTTTATGAAAGCGTGTAAGAAAGCCAAGGTAGTCTGCTTTTTTGCTGTTTTAAAACCAAAGGCTGATTTTTATTACGAAATAGTACTCGAGTGTACAACTCCAGAAAGGGTGACAGATAGATTGAACCAATGGAAATCATTCAATTTCATTGCATTGTCTCCTGAAAGCACGGGTGACTTTGACAGTCGCGATAGGCAGGAATACAACATAAAATTGTCAGGAAATATCAAAAAGGAATTTGGAACGACAAAACTTCAATTCCATTCAAAACGAAAACGAAACAATTTCCAAAGATTTGTTATTTCCTTCGCAAATCAAGACAAACCAGCGTTTGGTTCTTTAGATGTAATGGAAATGCCAAAGGAACAAGAAGTAACAAGAATTATGGTATGGTTACCCGAGATGTCAGTTGGGACTACCCCTCTTAAAAGTGAAGACTCATTTAAAGGTATATCTAAAAGTCTCAAACTGAAGTAATTAGGTTAAATCGATCAGTAATTTATGCATTTAAATAAGATTTAAGAAATTGTAATTTAAATAAAGGGTTTATTTGGGAGAAGCTTCTAAAGAAGATAGCGTCGAAACTCGGTAATGAATGGATTCCGTTCTGTGTTCTGCTTGGTATTCCTTTTCGCAAAGAACACGAAATGATAACTGAAACATCTGGAGACAATTCTACAAAAAATAAAATCATGAAAGTAAGTTTTAAGGTGTGATTTTTTTCATTAAAAAAAATCCTTTGTTATAGTTATAAAAGTTTTTCTATCCCTAAGATAGATAAACATTATTCGTATTGTCTTACATTGCGTCAGATTAATTTAATGAGAAATATCAAAATAATAATAAACCAAAGCTACAGTTTGTTCAATTCTTCTAGGTATTGCTGGAGTGGAGGAAGAACTCCCAGCACCTGGATGATATGGGAGTCGTGGATCTAGTGACAGCTCTGTCCAGGGTAGAAAGGAATGACGTTGCTGATTTAGTCCACCAGAACCTCAAAGAATGGTAAGGTCGTAGTTATGATATCACGGAAAGTATAAAGACGAAATTACATTGAGGTATATCAGTTCTAATTATAATTGATTAGTTCCATTTAAGTTATCCAGAAAATTTCAAGATTTTTGCACAAATTTTGCTTTGCCATGATTACACACATAAATACATCAAATAAAAAACCCCCAGACATCATCACATCACTGTGCAAGTACATAAGAATCAATTTGTTCAAAGTTGTTATTATATAGATGGTACTTATATAGCAGTTAGGTTAATAGTAATACCTGTTGACGTCGTTGTTAAAATATTTGTTGGCATTCTTATATACAGCATCGTTGCTAATTTGATGCTTTCAGAAACAAATGATTTTAATTTTATACATTGATGACAATTATATTGTTTTTGTCTAAATATTATTAAGTTTTTTTTTTTAGTGAATTTTATTGAAAGACAATTATATTTTAGCTTAAATCATTTGTATAATTTTATAAATATGTGCACAAAAAAACATTATTATAAATTGATTTATTATTATATGGCATTGGTATAGTACTTGTCTGATAATTAGTTTGCTTTTATTAATATCTAGTTTTAAAAAAAAGTATATTTTATAGGCTTTATCGGTAGTATTGTCTTAATTACATGTACCTTATAAATCAAATATTTGATAAATACATTGTAAATTAAAAAATAGATAAGTTTTATTTCTTTTTGCATCAAAGGTTAAAAGAAAACGAATTTGAGAATTAAGACAGATTTTATAAATGGGCAGAAAAAGCTTTAAACGGAACATTAGATATATCAAGAACAGAAGGCAAGTGAGATTATATAATAATATGCTTAATTAAAAGATAGTTAAACTTTAGAGGAATACATACATTCTCTCGTATGTACATGTGGTATCTTTTTATGTTTGTAGATTGTTTTGAGCCTATGTCTGACAAATTTTTTGTTCTTCTCGTCGAAAAATTCGCAAATCCAGAATTTCAAAATCTTGGTGTGCTATTGGGAATATCTGAAGACCAGAATTCAAACATATTCGCAGACACAGATTTTCCAAATTACCGGTACAAAGTTTTGCATGTAAGTATTTATCCAATATCATTGTTCAGGAAGATGTTAAGGTAGCCGTTGTATGTTAAACCATTATTAGAATTATATGTAGAGCAAAGTATTTATTGAATATGATAAAATTGTTTTTGTTATAGATGTTTATTGTCGCTCGGGAGAGACAGAAAGATCGACTCAATGCCCTTACAAAACTTACCGAAGCTCTCAAAATCACGGAAAACATTGAATGTTTGCAATGGGTCCATGACTGTATTAAAAAATGGTATGAATAAAATATAACAGTGTTTCTCCTTAAATTATAGCTTTTTTAGATATTTCATTTAAAAACAAATGTTCTTAAATGGATCATAAGTATTTTGCCCAAATGTTTTTGTTGTTATTTATATATATATATTTTTTTATTTGAAGGTCACAAAACACTAACAATAAAGAAAATAGAACAACATTTCAGTTGAACTTAGAGAAATCGATCAGAAAAGAGGCTGGAGAAAACTTTGAGGAGGATGAAAAAAACTTGAAAGAAAAAACTGAGCTGATTGGGGATAATCAAGGAGAAAATAAAAATGTCAAAGGAAAACATGAATCACAGCATACACCAAATAAGGAAGTCACCACAACTAAAGAGCTCGATAAGTCTAATGATGAGGACAGAAATCAAGATGAAAATATTGGTAAAAACCGCGAGATGCATGAAAACAGTGATTCGGACCTTAAAGCCGTTACTATCAGAGAGAGTGTTGTGGTTATAGACGATGACGTTAAATTATCAAAAGTGACAATTATGAAACAGGTTGAAGACACTGTTGTAAAACTACAAGAAAATGAGCCCAAAAAGCTTGAAGAAAACAAGTCTGAAATAAAAAAGAATGAAAAGGAAGAACACCCAGAGTACTGCGAAAAGAATGATTATGAACTAAATAAGGTTGAAAAAGAAAAAGAGCAAAAAGAAGACAATTCTAGAAATTATGAATCTAAATTTATGGAAGCTAAAAGCACGGGGACAAATCCGAAGGATTCCGAAAGGAAACGATATGAACATAAAGTAGTCAAAATGATTGATGAACAAATAGACAAATCTAAATGCAATCATTCTGACTTGGAAAAACTTGAGAACTCAAAAGACAGTAAAAATAAAGTGAAGGAAATAGAGGAAAAACATGATAATAAGGAAAATACATCCACCCCAAAAGTATCTGACTCTAATAAAAACGAATTATGCAGAGATGAGAAAACACATAAAAACCACGGGATGTTTGGAGAATGTACGTCTGACCACAAAGACATTGCCGTTTACGGGAATGTTGTATTTAAAGACAGTGACGATAAAGTACATGAAGCAAATATCATTCAAAAAGTTAAAGAAGCTAATATTAAACTCCCTGAAAATAAGGAAGAACTTGAAGAAAAGTCTGAACTTAAAGAGGATGAAAAAGAAAAACACCCTGAGTACAGCGAAAACAATAAATTTAAACTAAGAAAAGATAAGAAAGACGAACAGTATAAACATTCTAGATATTATGAGTCTATATCTAAGGAAGATGAAAAACCAGATGAAAATCACGAGGGCTCCGAAAGCAGAAATCAAGATCATAAAGAAGTACAAATGATAGATGTACAACTAAACCAATCAAAAGGCAGTATTTCTGACTTTGCAAAAATTGAAAACTTAAAAGAGAAAGAAGAAAAAATTATGAAAATAGACACAAAACACAATTTAGAATTACAGGATAATTTACATAAGGAAGACACTTCCTTTGAATTACTACATTGTTCTAAAAAGGACGAAAGCAAAGAATATGAGAGCAAATGTGATAATGACGAGCTATATGAAGACAGTGCCTCAGACCATAAAGACTTTGCTAAAAGAGAAAGTGTGTTGATTGAAGATAATGCCATTAAATCATTGAAATGGACTATTGTTAAGAAGGTTGAAGAATTAGAAGTGAAATTACAGGAAGATCAGCAGGAGGAACTTGAAAAAAGGTCTGGACTGAAAGTGGATGAACGTCCCGGGTACAGCAACAACAATGATTATGAACTAAGAAAAGGTATGAAAGAAGAACAACAAAAGGAACACTCTAGAAATTATGAGTCTAGATTTAAGGAAGATGAAAAACCAAAGAAAAACTGCGAGGATTCTGAGAGCAGAATTCAGGATCATAAAGAAGTCAAAATAATAAATGTAGAACTAGACCAATCGGAATGCTGTAATTCTAACTTTACTGCAAACTCAAAAGAGAAAGAAAATGAAATTAAGAAAAAAGAGGCAAAGTATGATTTAGAATCACAGGATGAATTAGATACGAAAGACACTTCTACAAAAGTGCTATGTCACTTTAAAATAGACAAAAGCAAAGAAGCTGATAACAAATGTGGGAACCACGAGGTATATGAAGACAGTGTGTCGGACCATAAAAACGTTACTTTCAACAAGAGTGTGGTGATCGAAGATAGAGACCTTAAAATATCTGAAACGACTACATGTACTATGAAAGCAGATAAAGAAGCTAAAGTAAAATTACCAGAAGATCAGCTAGAGAAACTTGATGAGAGGTCTGAAATGAAAGAGGATGGAAAAGAAGACCGCCCCGAATACAGCGAAAACGAAAACAAAATTGAGGAACATTTTAGAAATTTGGAGTCTAGATTAAAGGAAGATGAAAAACCAGGCAAAAGTCACGAGGACTTCAAAAGCAAATGCGATGGTCATAAAGAAGTTAAAATGAGAGATAAACAACTAGACCAATCTGAATGCAGTATACTTGACTTTGAAAAAAACAAAAACTTCGCCACTAAGCAATACGATTCTGAAAACGAAGAATGCAAAGAAGATGAGAACCTAATTAAAAACCACCAGGTATATGGAGACAGTGCGTTGGACCAAAAAGAAGATGCTATTGACAAAAGTGTGGTAATTAAAGACAATGACGTTAAATTATCTGAAGCGAATACATGTATCATGAAAGAAGGTGAAGAAACAGAAGTAAAATTGCCAGACTATCAGCAAGAGAATCTTAAAGAACACGAGCCTGACCCGAAACAGGCTGAAAAAGAAGATCAGCCCGAGTACAGCGAAACCAATAATTACGAACTAACAAAAAATAAGAAGGAAGAAAAACAAAAAGAACATTCTAGAAATTATAGATATCAAGAACATATAGAAGTTAAAATGATAGATGAACAACTAGACCAAGCTCAGTGCAGTAACTCTGACTTGAAAAACCTTGATAACTCAGAAGACGATGAAAATAAAAAAGAGGAAGATAAATCAACAAGGATACATCAAGATGAATTTAAATACGATGATATAGGAGCTAGCACTTCCAATAAGACAAATACTGATAAAAGTAATGAAAAATATTCTGAAGCTTATACACTCGAGAATCAACAACTCGAACATCATAAATATAAACCTGATAGCAATGAGAAACCACAAGGTGGAACTGCATGTATAGTCAGTGATACTGATGTCACTGAAGGCACAGATTTCGATAGCACTCACCAAATATTTAAGGACAAAAGATCTGATATAGATGAAGATAAAAGTCTCGATAATATTCAAGGAAAAAACGATGAGGTAACATAGAGAGAAAGGATGGTTAAAACAGAGAGATTTGATTTTGATAATAATCAAAATTTTAAATCTTTAATCATGAACAGCTAAATGTCAAAGTTGAAGACAATTAAAATATGTTTCAATTGATGTTATAATATTCGATTAGTGTAAATTATGCTTGATTGTGTGGAAAGGTTTTTCTTAACATGAAATCTCTATACTAGAAAGGAAACCTTGATAGATCCTTTTTAATTAATATAAACTAACTTTTTGATATCTTAATTTGAGAATATCTCGATTTTAGACATAAGATACTTATTTAACATTGATTAACTCATACTTTATTTTGAATACAGGATATATGTCAAAGAATTAAGTTGCGAAATAAATTATGACAAAACTGAATTGCAGGATATCTCAAATCTAATATATTACAGTGGCGTCGGAAGCAAATTGAAAGTGGGGGGGGAGGGGGGGGGGGTGGCAGGGGGGTAGACTAATCCTCAGAAATCTTGATAAGCAAAACAAAATAACGCATAAAAACTAATTCCCCAAATCATGAAAATCCTAATCTGTGGAAGGGGGGAAGGAGTATACCTATAGTTCCAAAAAAACCCACCTTATTATTCACCAAAAACTTTTTTCCCAAATAATGAAATTTCTAATCCGGGGGGGGGGGGGGTTATTATACCTATGACTCCAATTCTACAACTTCTCAATATTTCACCATCTAAGCCCCCCTATCACCCCCGGTTCCGACGCCTATGTATTAATAAAGAATCGTTCTATGCTATCAGGCTAACTCAGCGCATTTATTTCAATAAAACTTATAGTGTCTTCTTTTGCGCTTATTTGCACTTAGTTACAGGTAAAAGATTGCCAAAATCTTTAACAATTTACCAATGTGTATATAAAACAATCGTAAAACTAATTTATATTCATAAAAGTAGTAGTTGTTCATTCAATATAATTCTTGCTAATTTTGCTAATACTAGTATACTGAACAGCTACTCATTGCAATATCAATAAGAAGAGTTATACGAATTGCAAGTCTGAGCAGTTACAATACAATTCACACACATCAATCAACAGACTTAACATTATCCCGGTGTATAATATGTATTATTGCTAATCATATTGACAAATTTGTCATTTTCATTTTAAAGTTCAATCGAATTGCAGTGTAGTATTTTCCTAACTAGAATTGGTCAATAAATCAAAAATATTCAATATCCTCATTTTCTTAAAACGAATGAATTCATATGTATTAATATTTCTTTTTTTTCTATCTTTTTAAAAAAATATTACTTTTCTATTTATACCCCGTCGTTTGGAAAGTACCTATTTGACGATTTTGATCACTAGCGATATTGATTTTGGTATTTTTGTATATATTTGAAAATACAATACTTCAAATTGAACATGATCCCACCTCTATTAATATGGATGATTGTGTTTGCTCCATATTTCTAATGACCATCGTATACAATCCCCATCATTTCTTTTTACCGGTTTTGACGTACCAAAATGATATTTGCCGAAACCTTCATTTATTTTGCGATTTTGGCACGGAGCTCACAGTCAATATGTCCACCAAGTAGCAGTTGAAAAGCGATGGATACTAATATAGCGAAAATAAATTTTTTACAAGTATTAATGTCAGTTTGAACGCACAGTTGAAATAAGCACAAAATGCATCATCTGAATACCAACCCAAAAAATGCCGATATTTATTTTAACCATGGGTAAATAGCGTGTGTTCATTCAAATTACACTTGAAAACCTGACATACAGATATACACATTTTAATACTTGGTACGGCCTCCTATTCTTGGTGAGCATTTTTCATGAGATAATTCTATTATGATAGTAACGCCTTTTGCTCAAAGGCTGTCATATCTTATAAAGAATATTGCCTATATTTACATCACCGAATTACTAACGTCAAACACGTATCAACCCGCATGAAGTGACGATTGAAATTTGTACAAGTAAAGGTCATATTAAGGTTTAATGACTGTTTTCTACAATTATAAGCAGGAAATGAATAATAAGAATGAAATCAATAGCTATCCAATTTATACTCTAATAAGCTTAGTTGAACAGATTACGATACTAAATAAACTGCATTGCGATTATAAAGCACAATTTACCCCAACATAAGTTATACTCGTATGAATTGGGTATCTATTAAACTCACCCCTTTAATTGAATAGTTATTAATTAGGACCTTTGTGATGCATTGTTACGGTTATACAAATTATATTCTGGATAGTAATTAATAGAAAATAAACTCGTTTCCTATTCTGAACTATGATCATTAATTTGAATCGGTTGATTTTGATATAATTAAAATATTTGTAAATTATTATGTTGGTTTGTTTGTTCTTATTTTTTAGTTTGACCTGCTATCTTGTAAAAAAGATTTTTAAATAAGATAACATTAGAGAAAATACGTCGAACAATTTGAGCAAAGACGCATCGATTTGTTTATAATGCTGATGGCTCATTATAATTATCATCATGTTTCAGATGATCAACTGTGAAAAGACCTAAGTCTCAACTTAATCTTACGATCCTTTTAAGTATATGCATATAAAAAACATTAGAATGAAAGAATAAACTATTCTATAGATCGTAAAACATAAAAAAATACATACGAGGATTTTTTCAATATGTAATGTGTATTGTAGCACAGAGCGATAACGCCTTGTACAATTTTATGGATGATGATTTCTCTTTTCAATACCTTTCAAACTGTATATACACGACTCCTTAGCTTCACATAGTTTTAAACTTATAGTTATTTTGATAGAGTCAGTCGTTGACCACTGTTGTAAAAATAATTGTGAAACGAGTTGAAAATATTTATGAAAGGAGCTAATATAAAAGTTTGCAGAAAACTCAGTCAATCGGTAAAGCATACCTTTACTGAATTGGTGGAAGTCACGGATCTAATAAGGAATCTTATGAGACAGTTCGTAGGTGGAAAAAAATTCTGACTGCAATAGAGTCCTTCAAAGATGCAGCAAAACCTGGCCGTCCTCTGACCGTAAAAGCAATGCAAGTGACTCAAAAGTCAGGGAAATAATTAATAGTGATGGCAGATACAGGATTTGTGATATTGCCATAGCTGTTTGCATATCGCTATCGCGGGTGCATTTCTTTTTGAAGCGTATTTTGAAAGCACGAAAGATTTCTGCCTGATGGATACCGTATATTTTGAAAGATGACCATAACAAGTCGTGCACAACCCACTAAGCAGTTGCTAAAATTGTAACTGATGATTTTGTGGTCGAAATAATTGATACGCACTAAAAAATAGAATACATATAAAACCTTGTTTAGATCAATGGAATATATCTAAAAAAAAGAAAAGAACCCAATGCATTCTTAGCTAGCTAAGATTACAGTTCTTTTCTCATAAGCTTACGAGGATCAATGAAAAAGTACGAAGACTTTTGCCATAGCTATAGATATACGTCATATTATTTTTAACTTTAGTAGACATAATTTAGCAACTGTTTTAAACAGTTTGAAACCAAAAAAAGTTCATATACTCCTTTATTTCTAAAACATACTTAGAATCTACTTCTGCAAAAATGAGGTCATGGCGCACGGTCAGACTTAGTGTTCTGTAAACAATAAACCATGTTATGTTGAAAGTAATATCTGCATAAATTGGGCTTAAAACCAGCTAATATTGAAACGTAAAATTAAACACTGTCATGATATTCTATGAACCAAATAATGACGAGCTTTATTAATTTGTTGAACATATATCAGTAACTAAAGACACGCTGTCCTCTTTAAAATTTACTAAACTCATTGACGTAGACGGATGTCACGGCGTAACGAAAGGTTTAAACAGTATTGATCTATCTCGGGAAAAAGCCGATGAAAACTTTGAAAATGCTCAATGGTGAAAAAGCTAAGTCAAAAATTATTTGCACACGTGTTTAACTATAACACATTTTGTGGGGATTGTTATAAATATATTTTGAACATCAACATCAACAAATAAGAATATGTGTACGCATTTGATCAAAAAATAAACATCGTCATCTGACAACCAGGGATTTTCTTACTGTAAACGAAGAAACATGCGGTAAACTTGTGGTTTTCGAACAAATGTGAACAAATTAGATGTCACGTGATATGGTGCCGATTTAAATTATATGGTGAAAAGCACAGAAGACTCAGGGTGATACAAAGATTGGATATTGACTGTGGGTTCGTAATCTTGACGTCATGTTTTCAATGTTACCGTGCGCCGTGGTGACAAAACATGTTGATTTTAAATTTGGGTAACAAACTACCTTTCCATCAAATAGAATGAAAGTTCGTGTATCAAAAAAATAAGTATGGTTGCATAAATTAATCTGTTAGTTATGACTGTTACGAAAAATATATGATAGACAGCCACATTGTCTTCGTATTTGTTTATTGACCCTCGTATTTAGATTGACAATTAACGCAAACGTGGCCTGTAGGTGCCAAAAATCCCCAAGCACAAAAGAAGGGTTTTCTCAACTGACGTATACAATACAGAGAGAAATTATTATAAGCATGTATATAATACAACATAGATTTATGCATTGAGATTTTACTTATTACTTACTGAGGTTTTTCTTATTACCTGTTTTTTTCTTTATCTCCGTCTACACTTTACTGAATGGAGATGAAAGAACGGTGAACGCTAACGCCCGTTTACAACCTACATTTTACATCCAAATATTTCGGAATTTCTGTCAGATACTCAAAAACAAATTTATCCACTTAAAAGTATGATCAAATCCTAATTGATTTATATCAAAATAAAATTTGTATTCAAATTATTAATTTTTAAACAAAAGATTTGGTTACGGGGGGGGGGGGGTTCAAAAATTTCATTGAAATCGGTCTCTATGGGTGAGGAAAATATTATTTAGGCAATTTATTAAGGTAATAAAACATCTCTTTTTTCACTCAAATTCTTTTATACAACTTAGATTCGAAATTTTTATTTTAGTTTACAATCTAACTAGGACTACTTAATGCAGCAGAGTAGAGTAGGAAATTATAACGAGACTTTGTAAATCAGAAGTGCTGATGATCAACAAACTTAATTCACATTCTCAAACAAAACCACTCGTGCAAGATTTGAAGAAATTAATTAAAATCATTCACTCTGTTTATTGACTCTTATTTCAGAATATGAGTAATGAATACCACCTCCCTTACAATTTCCTAACTTATAAAGCTACTTATTAAGCTATTTATTAAGCTATATATTAAACACATTTGAGTTTTTTCTAAATTGTAAATTTCAGTCAAACTTTTAACCTAAAAAAAATAAGAAGGAATGAGATGTTAGTGTTAGTAAAATTAAAAATATGGTTATTCCAGGAGAAATTTGTGTATATACATTATTTAGTTAAAACTCGATAACATAACTTCTTCCGTAGAATTCCAAGATTTGAGACAAAGAAGGGAAACGAAAACTAATAACTTTTTTTTTTATATCGAACATGCTTGATTATTTCAATAATAGAAAGACAAGATAAAGATATAAAGCAAACTTTGATTTTTTTTCATTCAATAAAAGAAAGACACATATACAGCAAACTTTGATTTTCTTCAAAGTGCAAACACTTCTTGTTGTAGTGAAAATAATGAACAACACTTGATTAAGATACCGAACCACTGTGTGTTTATAAGAAACACAAACACAATAGATTATTTGAAAACTTTTAATTTAAAAGATATAAGAAGAGTTTTCAATAAGATGATATACAAAGAACTCATGAAAATGGGAGAGAAATTTGCAAACTCATATCCCATGACTAAAACGAAAAAAATAATTATGTTCCTGTGAATGTTCCTGTTAAATATAATTTTACATACACAATTTTAAAACTGGCATATTGCTTCATAAATTTGTTTGACGTGCTCTCATAATAAATCATAAAAAGATGTATTAAACAATATATATGAAAGTGGTTTCTTGTTAAGGTTATGAAGTGTCTATTCATCTTCATGATTTTAGTTTAAGATGATACTAAATTTAATTGTCTAAAATGATTACATACAAAATACTCACACAATAAATGGTTATCAAATGGTTCTGTAGCCCTTTAATATGATTTAATGAAACAGTGATGTATAGTGTAATAAACCCTCCAAAATACGTCGTGTGTATGAACTGTATGAAAGACATAGAATAACTTGTCTTTATTGTTATTTTCCTGACCTATACTCAATATGTTACTATATGAATAAGTCCAGTCGTGAAAAACAGATACCATCATACATAAACAGAAAGAATACATTTTTAAGTCATAAATTCTAGCCTGATGGTTTTGGCTCCTTTCTTGTCATTTAAACGTGCAATAATCTCTGTTCCGGCAAATTCAAGTTCAACTGTACATTCATAATGGACTGGAAATCCATCTTCTGGGGCTTCAATTTCAATTGTTCCATGCTCAGTACACCCCTTGTCGGTGACGTATCTTACATCTTTATCATTCGATATAAACAGAACGCAACGTATGGGAAGAAATCGCTTATGCTTTCTGTTTTCATCTTCAAATGACTCTTCCAAGTCGTATGAAGACACGTCTCCTAGTTTTACGAGATCTCCAGCTTTGTAAAGGGCTCTAAAGCATTGTTTGCACCACGTTTCTCCTTCTTGAACAACCTTTTTAGTTTCATCATCTCCTTTTATAAACGGCCTCATTGTTTGAATACCATAAGAATAAGGACATGCTCTAGCCTTTATGATATTGTTACCATGACCATACAACACTGCCCCACTGACTACTGCTAAGGCTGAATCGAACGGAACATACACAGGTATGTCTTTGACGTATTTCCGGATCTCTGAAACAAGTGCTGAAGACTGAGCCAAACCTCCAACGGCCAACACACTGTCTATATCTTCATGTTTTGACAGAACAAACCGCAATTTTTCAAAAACGTCTTTAGCAATAGGTAGAAAAAAATTATTCAGCAGAAATGAAGACATGATGAAAATTTTTCCACGTTTGTGAACTTGTACACCAACTATGTCCATTTTGATGAAGTGTTCTTCCAAAGAACACCCCCAACGCCTCTCAGAGCTTGTTTTAACGGAGTGTGGTATTTGAAAACACAGCTTTGTGTCATCACCAGGTTTTATTAAACGTTTTTTTGTTTCAAAATTTTCAATAAGTAGCATAAAATCAGATCGATGCTTCGTTTTGAATTCCTTTATTATATCTTTTCCAAACACGTCTTCCAGCCATAGAATAAATTTGTTGTTTATGAAGACTCCACCAAAGGCTCCTCCACAAGCTCGTTCTACGATGTGAATTTCTTTCTCACTTTTTATTTCGATGACGCTTATGTCTGTTGTGCCCCCTAAACACAATATATTTATAAACTTTGAAATAATTTAAAAGACTCATGCCAATGCAATCACGTCCCTTTTATGCTCATGGTTATAAAAGTCCCTCAAATCAATCATCGTAAATATTTGAAAGTTTTATTTTCCATTTAATTGCAACAATTTACTTTCAGTTATCTTTTTTGCATGAAGAAAATCCTATATTTTTAATGTTTGACTAAAAGCCAGCAAAATTAGCAAGAAAACAATATTGTTTTGCCTCGGACTAGAATGTCTCTACGTCATTGGATGAATCGCGTCACGTGATTGCCTTATAAATTTCTTTACACGGCGGACGTCAAAATTTATACGGCAAAATGGCGGACGTAACGTTATTTGAGCTGATATTTTTTACACAAGCGTTCAACCATACCTTTAAGTTTTAAGCCCCAAAATATTTAGAGTGACCCCCCTTTGCCCGTGACGTAATAAAACGATCCTATATACAATGGATTCCAGGTTTGCACAGACGACTGACGAGAAAGGTACAAAATTAGAGAACAAGCCTATGAATTTAATTGTTATATATTATCTTTTGTTGTTTATATATCAAACTTCAGGTCTTCGACAAAACAAAACACTCATTAGGTTTGTTACTGACTGTTTACAGAAATTTGTGGGGTCGGTAAAGTCCATAGAAGGCGAGGCGGAGCCGAACCTTCTATGGACTTTACCGACCCCACAAATTTCTGTAAACAGTCAGTAACAAACCTCATAAGTAATATTATATCACGCGCATAGCAAAACAATATGAATCAAATTCAACATGAAATTCTATTTTGGAAAAGGAATAAGATGAGCCATGTGATTTGTAGGCTAGGTTTTAATTATTTTGTTAAATCGCAAATTTCTTTTACTTTTTCGCCGTACAAATCTTGAAACATAAGAAAAAAGTAGTTTAAAAAGTGCTTGTTTACCTCCCATATCAAACACCAACATCTTTTTCCTCGACAAATAGCTTTCCTCTTCTGCATTAAAAATGTTTTGCATATTTTGATATCGGCAATACAGTGCTGCAGCTTCTGGTTCATACACAAGCATGACGTCATCAGATTTTATTCCTGCCTGAAAGAAAGTAACAGTTTTATTGCTAAAACAATATTTTAGCAAATAATTAAAATAAACTTCATAAAAATAACTACATATACATGTACCTCTTTTGTCGCCTCTTTTGTAAACTGTTTTGCAGCATCTGACCAGATAGCTGGAACCGTTACTACCCATAATATGTCTTGATCTCTCAGAGACGTTCCTCTTTGTTCCAATTTTTTAAATAAATCGTTCTTAAGATATCGAATGATCATACCGAGAATGGTTAGCCCTAACATTGGTTTACCGCTTTCATCTTCTATGATGTCTGTTCGAGAGATTTTCTGTTTTAAATAGACAAAACAATTATAAAATACTACAATGCAGATAATTAGGGCAGTGACAAAAGACTGAATTCTT
Organism: Magallana gigas; assembly: GCF_963853765.1. Lineage (NCBI taxonomy): Eukaryota > Metazoa > Mollusca > Bivalvia > Ostreida > Ostreidae > Magallana > Magallana gigas. Next base: position 2,677,778 of record NC_088859.1, on the reverse strand, counting down.
AAGAAGGTACATATTTCTTTCTTAAAACTTTTCCATATTTGTCAGAAATATATTACCTCCTTATAAAGCAGTCTCATTTTAATCTTCGTAAAGAAGTACCATTCTTGGTGTTGTCCATTCTCGACAAGACTTGAATATTCTTCCTCTGCCGTGTATCCAAACGATTTAAAGGTTTTGTCAGGATTCAAGAGAACAGATGAAGGAGCCTTCGGTGACATCGTTTGGGATGCATTTCCGGTTCAGTGGTTTACTTCAATCTTTAAGGGATCAAGTCGATAATCACTTCGAAAAGAAAAGGCATAACCACTGTATGCTGTCCCAAAGTCTATGGCAGCAACAAGAAGTTTCCCATCCAAAGAGCTCGCTCCGCCAGCCATTTTGATCTTTTTCCAATGACAAGTGAGTTTGAAAGAAAACGAAAGGTTTAAACATGTTTCCTGTTTGCAGGTAAATCACGGATAAGAATTCTAACTCAAAAGCCTTCAGTACTTATCTTGTTGACACATTACTAAGGTTGACATCTCATTTGATGACGAATTGCGTACACTCTGATAAACTATTTGTAGCAAGTATGTTTTTCCAAATTCGTGTAGCATGAACGTTTATAAAATATAAATGAAATTCAGTACTTAAAACTGTGTTTGGAATCGGACACAGGATATTAGTAATGGCTCAGGAAAAAACAAATCCCAAAAAAGGTAAATAGGTATATATTTTACCTACAGAAAAGTTATTTTTATACTTGACAAAAAAATTTAAGATATAAATGATAATTGCAACCACTTTTGTTTTTTAATCTAATATTAAACTTTTTTATTTGGCATGAAAAAGGTGGCGAGCAGAAGAGGGAGAAAATAGTCGTTGCCGCCATTGATTTTGGGTCGACCTACTCTGGGTACGCCTTTTCGTTTCGCGATGACCTCCAAACAAATCCTTTGAAGATTCACACCAACCACTGGTCATCTGTACAGTCTGGTGGAATATCATACAAAGCACCAACAACTGTTTTGTTAAAACCTGACCAGACATTTCACAGCTTTGGTTACGACGCGGAAGATAGATATGCAGAGCTGTCTGAAGCAGAAGAACACAAAGAGTGGTACTACTTCAGTCGCTTCAAGATGAAACTCATGAATGCACTGGTACTGTGATTACTTTAAAAGATCCTCCTAAAATATCAATAAGGTTTTGGTGTTAAGTTTATGCTATTTTTTCTTGTTAAATTGTCTAATTTCCTCTGTTTGTTATTAGGACATCACTAAAGATCAAACAGGAAGTGATCATCTATTTTCTAAACTAGAGCGAGATATGGAGATTGACGACATAGATGGTAAAAAGATGCCCTTTATGACCATCATAGCACATGCCATTCGATATCTTAAAGAACATTTATTGCGCCAATTAAACGACAAGAACATTCTAGAAGCAGTGACAGCTGACGGTATTTTTTGGGTATTGACAGTTCCCGCTATTTGGACTGACTCTGCTAAACAGTTCACAAGAGAAGCAGCAAGAGAAGTACATAAGAATCTTACCATAGTCATATAGTTTAATGAATTGAACATATTTAATTGTATTTACAATGTATAGGGGTTTGAACACAAGTTCGAACAAGTTTCGAGGTTCTCATCATAATACAAATTATATACAATCGAATTCAAAATCTCCTCTATTTTGCCGTTTGTCATACAGTAACAATTTACATCTTTACTTGAAATATTGTTCTGATATTCTATTTGGTCGACGTTTGTTTATTTCCTTTGGTTGCATTAAACCTGTATATGATGAATGTTGATGATATGTTGATGAAACTTTGCATTCCGTCATTTCGAAGCAATAAGTAACCATCTATTGCAATGAAATGAAGGATAAAAAGTTTTTGGTAATGCTTTCACTGCATCAGTTTTTGATAAGTTCATGTGTCAGTTATTTCCTGAGATTTTTTTTTATTGTTTTGGGTGTTTTCCCCCGGAAAAGTCTTGTTTGTCAAGAAAAATCTTAAAAGTAGGTATAAAAAAAGTTATATCGCATTCAGATCTTTAATATGTTGCGTTATTTAGGCCGGAATTCATGACGATCAGCTGATGCTGGCGTATGAACCTGAAGCTGCCGCCCTGTACTGTCGCCTCCTTCCGATTGATAGATTTGAGAGTGGGGGCGAAAACCAGGAGCTAGTGCTTAAAACGTTTGAACGAGGAAAAAAATTCATGGTCATCGATCTTGGGGGTGAGTCGTACAATTTTACTGCTATAGACGTTTGTTGATAGTCACTGGTTAGCACAGGAACATTACGATATTTTGGTGCTCTTGTTAGGGATTAATTCATAAATCAAAGACTTTTTTAATTTGAAAAAAAAAATTATATTGCATAAAGGTGTTTATCTTAAGTTTAATTTGCTCTATTTCAATTAAGTCTAGATGTCATTTTACAGATACACAATACTAATTTGGAAAATAGCTTTTACTTATTGAATTGCGGAACATGCTTGCAAATCAAGTTTTTAGATACTTTAACTTGATCTTAAATAGAGTAAAGAGTACGAGATGTTATTGCAATTTTCTCAATCATAAATCTAATGGCAAACCCTTCCAAGAACTCAAACGTATCCTAAAATCAGGTTGCGAAGTAATAAAGGTCGTTTAATCATTCATTGTATGTCAGTGGGCAAAAACGACTAGGGTTCCAGTTAGTGCTAAACGAATAAGGCTTAATTCAGTAAATTGCCGATATCCAAATCCTTCATGTACGAAAGCGAATTCATCAGCTTCCTAACTAAATTAACATCAAATGGTACTATAGGTTTGGTGTAAAGAGTAAAGAGTTGTTTGGTCTAAATGTTCTACGGTGATAAAGTAATACTATTGCACAAATTTGATTAATAGGTTTGTTAAAACCTCCTCCAAATGTATTGTTACGCTCTTTTAATATCACTACTTGATGGAATACATATATCTTTGATGACTGATGCTTACATTCATTTCTTCATCGGTGTCTTATTTAACACCTTTGACATTGGCAATCATGTTTAACATTACAAATATTTTTTGATTGATTGAAAAAAGTTGCTGCATCGAGAGTACGAAATCAACGGACTAACTGACACCATACTAATGAACAGTTATGGTAACCTATTAAGTGAACTTAATATATCGTAGAATTTTGGGGTTTTTTTCTGGATAATGTTTCAGTCTACATTAAAGATGATTTATATATCTTCCCCCATTTTATATAAATAAAAATATATTAGGATATGTAAACAATTTAATGTTTAAAAGAACTTAAAAGGACATTTTTCCTGCTGTTCCTCTCATATTTATTGTATATACTGATGTTAATTATGAAAAGAATACTTAATGTTTAAAAATGGTAACTTGCAAGATTTGTTTAAGGCTATGGCACTAAGTGAGTGACATCGGCATGCGAGATGTGCGTGTTTCTTTGTGAGGTCGATTTATCAAAATAATATGTTGCTGAATAGCATCGACTGGGAAGAGAAAAGTTTACGTTTTACATAAAATAATAAGTAAACAAAATTGTTACCAGTCGACATGAAGATAAAGAAAAAAGAACCGACAAGTTAAATAATCATCTGGGCAATGGTGAAAGAGCTATGTCGACATTTATATGCTATCAGAGGGAAGTTGAAAGTTGAAGTGCATTGAGGAAAATAAATTTGTATTTGACAAATGTATCGAATATAAACGATAAGGCGCCTAGTACACTTATCTTTGATTGACTGCTGGGCCGATATCAAATGTAAACATAGCAACTGTTCCGTGTATTTAAGTGGTCTTTATATGGAACACACATATAAAAGTTGTAAGAATATTTCAATCTTATGTACATTTATTGACATTTTGCAGATCTTATCTCGTTGTAAGGTTAAACCAATCGATAATTGGCCCGTGGCCTGAAGTATGCGTGCTAAAAAGTATGATTTATGCTGATTTATGTTTTATTTTTATCTGAACATCTTGAAACAAATACATTTCAAATGACATATATTGTCGGTACACAGTTAAATACAATGAAAAAAGCGTAAACGTTACCACTTTTACTTGTTCATAGTTAAACATTATTTAAATAAAAATAGCTCATTTATTTTTACTTTTATGGGAATAAATATAAGGGTTGGTCACGTTATCAAATTTCAAAAAGATAAAAAACCATTTAGTATGTTTTATTTAACTTGGTGTGATTAATTGACGTTTATCCGTTCTAAATAGTTTACATTGTCTTTAACACTGTTGATGGTATAAACTCTATCCTGTTACAATGAGATATTGCCATAACTAATCATACATTTTATGAATAATTTTGGTTAAAACTTAAAGATAATAAGAGTGCATGAATGACTGGATATTGAAAATATGCAAAACTGAAATAATAGGATAAAAAGTTTCCCATAGTTTGTTAGCTGTCTGATTTTATATGTTTCATCAATGAAATATATTAAAAAGAGTTTATAACTCGTAAAGCATTTCATCTCATGAAATAATCTTCAACGTGCAAAATTTATACACAACCATTCATCTCAAACAATTCCAGTTCTTGAAAGAATGTTTTCCGGATTTAAGTTAAAAGATTTGGTACCTTAAAAATAATGAACGTTTTAAAGGATACTATAAATTGCGACCCTCTGAAGTGACATATAAAAAATAAATTTCAAAATTTTTGTTTCAGTATGTATGTACTTTATCTTTGTTATATGAACTCTTATATAATCTCCGTTAGAGAGAAACGATCACAGAAGATATACATCATTGTTTATGACAGGTATTCACTGTTTACATTCAACCCCTTAGATACTTAAGCTTCGCCCCATATTTGAAAGTCTTTAAAATACATGATCAGAATTAGGTACATTTTTCTCCTTCAACGGGTTATTGTATTTTGTCGAATTTTCATATAAAGAAAGGAGAAAAAGTACCTCACTATATAATTTGTAATTTTAATAAATGTAAGATTCCAGCTGGCCTTTTTCATTACAATTGTTGTTGCTTACCTTGTGTAAACTAGATTAACCTTTCTTATGTTACTTATCTGTACTTCGTGGGTCACTTGACATCCATATCCGTAAGCGTGTTCAATGAGTCTATATATCCCATAGTTATATACAGTAGTTTATTCTCACTATATAATTATTTAGACGAATACACATATATTAAAATACTAGATTGTCTGAAAAAATTGAGCAGTCATTATGTTATCAGTATTAAACGGATAGGAATAATATCGAGATACATAGAAACACATTGCTTTGCGATGGACAATATTTTGTCCTTCGGGGGCTAGTATAATCAATGGTGTTTCAACCCCAGTAAGTACTTGTATAACATTATTCATAAATGCAAATGAATTATTGGTGAATCGTACGAATGTTTTTTTCAACGGATGTAGTTTGTGATTTGATAAGATTACTTAATTACTGAGATTTTATCAGTAAACAATGTCACATGATATGTAATCGAGTCGACTCCGATCTTCCTAATTTCTTCATTAACATATTTTTGTACTAGGGTCCACTCATAATATTCATTGCAATGACAAGGTCACAAACCATAACACAATTACTGTTTGTGGGTCTACAAAATTATTGATTATGCGCCAATTATAAAAAAAAATAAAGAAAATGAGTGGGGGAGAACACCAAGAGCTAGTGCTTAAAACGTTTGAACGAAGGAAGAAATTCATGGTCATCGACCTAGGGGGTGAGTCATTGACTTTACTTTCATATATAACATGTCTCGGTGACCATTGATTATCAAGAAAGATAATAACATTTCGGGTCTTTTGTTAAGGACCAATTCATACGCAAACAATTTTATTTCTTTAAATTCGGAAGCATTGTATAATGTATTATTAACATTATAGTAACTAACGTAGTGTATTTTGTGAATATCAATCTTAATTTTAACATAGGCTTTATTCCATTTTAAGAGAGATTTTTTAAATACAAACATTAATAAATAAGTATTGAAGTTGGCATTACCTACATAAGTAGGAAAATGCTTGCTAATAAACTGTTTAAATAATTTATTTTCATCTTATCTAAATTTAATAGTATCTGATTAGATTGCATAATTTCCATTTTTCATCAAATAGTAGACCCCTTAACAACTGAACTAAAAAGAGTTTACTGAAATCAGTTTACAATGTATCAATGTACTTGAATCATCCATTTCTGAGGTAGTTGGAATAGTATCAGGAAGCCGATTTGTGCTAAAATGTCAAATCTTGGTGATTGCCGTTAAATATCGTTCTACCTTTGAACATATAATGCCACTAAAGGTACTTAGAAATATTCCTATTTTGGTCAAAACAATGGCAAATGTTTCACATGCTTCCTAGTTGAATGTTGACCAGTCATATCTAAGGTATGGTCACAGTTGAAAAATGTTAGTTTTAAAGTAAAGGTAACTTTTCTCTTGATTTTTGATGAACATTAACATGTATGTTAAAGTCGGTGTCATTTTAAAAGAAAAACACAAGATGCTGCTGCTAAATATTCTATACCGATATTTTTTTTCAAGTTTAACGTGTGTCATTACCATTGAATAATCGCAGTATCTTACTTATACGACAAGTATATGGTTAAAACATGTTAATGTGACTAAAAATCAAAATCAATACTTATCACTTAGAAGACACTATGCTAGTTGTGAATCTTAATATCTTGAATCAGCTTATAAAAAAAAAGATGAAAGAAAATAAATCAGCTACAAAGGAACCATTGCTATCATATATTACAGTTAGTATATATCAGATTTGCTTTCGGACGGTCAAAAATGAATTATGGGCACACTAAGAATGCTGACAAGCTTTCATGAATGTATTTAGTCGCTATATAATTTTGGATAGATTTTAAAACTTTAATCGGGTACCTAGGCCGGTCAATATAAATGTGATTGGTTGCTTTTTTATTGTAAAATTAAAACTGCATGCCTTTTAAGTACATGTACAAAAAAATAATATTTTTATGTATTGTCACAATATCCAAATTACAAAAAATCTTGCACAGAAATAGTAATTTGTCTTACTTTATGTACATAACAAACAAGCGTTCAGCTAACACGGAAGAGTGTACGGCGCCTTCCTTGTGCTGTGTTCCCGGGCACTATTTCTTAAATAGTATACAGCGATTTATTTTGTGCATTAAGGTGGTATGGGACACTTCCATGTTGTGACGTATTGTTTATCGAAATAAACAATAAAATAAAGTGTAATTATATAAGTAGTTTCTTTCCAAAAATGGTCACCTAACTCTGTAGCGCAGTGGGTTAGATGATTTACTACAAATAAAAGATAAAAAAAAAGATGATTTACTACGAACCTGTAAGTCATGAGTTCGAATCCCGCTGGGGGTTTTACAATTTTTACCTTTTCAATTATTTTTAAAAGCTATTTTTTGGTTAAATATTGTAAAATTTTAAACCGATAAAAGTTTTCTGTTATATAGTACTTTAATAAATAATCAACATTAATATCGACAGATGTCCCATACCACCTTAAATAACACCAAAGCTCCAAATTGATCGTGGGTTGAGATATTTCAATTGATATGTTGGTAATGTACCCACTACATTCAAATTCAATGAGTTTTTTGCAAATATGTAAGCTTTCATTTCCTAACACTTCACCTCTTAATAAATGTTTACACGGACTGAGCATTTCCTAATGTATATGGGTTTTATCGTCACTGTTTCTTAGTAATCCTGTTTGAGTTTAACTATTCATAAAATACCCAAATCACGATTAATGTAATTGAGATCAATTCATCTGTTTATCTATATACGTATTATTAAAACTTATTCAAAACATCTTGTAGATGCATTGGTAAGCTCTTTTAATACAAATATTTGATTAAAAACACGTATATATTATAATTTATATGTGCATTTCAGTTTGTTGTTTTTCTCATACTATTGTCGTTGAGAATCACTTATGGACATAAAAATCATTACTTGATCAAAACTTAAGATGCGTGGAACCTCAAACATTTGGATTATCTGACATCAGAATTTTCAACAACTCTAGTAACTATGGTGACATTTAGATGGATTGAAAAATGGTCGTTTTTTTCTTTTTAACGCAGTGATAGACATTGGCGATAATTTAAATACATGTACCAATATTCACTTCATATTGATAATTAAGGAAAAATTCAGATGAATATATAAACAGTGAAATTCAGTTTTTATTGGTGTTTCAGATAGGCTATTGCAGGAGAAATATACACTAACAAACTAACACGGAATTCGCATTCTTTTACATATGCTCGCTATCTTTCCATGTGGCTGTTTGCTGTAAGGTTTCTTGGCACTTGATTCTAAAACGTTGATTTACATAAATGCTTTGTTAGATTAATCAAAATTATTCACCTAAAAGAAAAATGATGGCTTTTAATATCATTCATTGTCAAGATGTTAATGAAAAAAGAATTTGGTTCTGAAAACCTAGAATATCCCATTATTTCAACAAAAACATATAAGCCAACCATTTAAAAAAAAACTTCATGATAAAATTTGCTATTTGTCGGTTTATGGAACAAGTGTTTTCTGCTTTATAGTCATAGTTTCTATCAATAACAAAAAAAAAACCTGCAAAGAATTTTAAACTTGAAACATTTAAAAAGGAATTAATTTGCTTAAGTATAGATATAAGATTTTTAAAAAAGATATGCAAAGTCTTCTGTTATTCAAATGTCTTTTTGCTTCAACTTAAAATCGATGTATTTTAACGAGATATATAAGATCTGTTGCAACCACTATTGAAATAAAACCACTAATGAAATAAATTATTTCAGTAGTGGTTGGGAATGTATTTCATTAGAAAAATAACTCTGCAACCACTATTTAAATAAAACCATTATTGAAATAAATGAGTTCAATAGTGGTTGGGGATGTATTTTATTTGAAGAATCACGTTGCAACCACTTTTGAAATACAACCACTATTGAAGTTATTTCAATAGTGTTTGGGGACGTATTACATGTTTATTTTGAGAATCACGTTACAGACACTTTTGATGTTCAACTCTTAGAATTATTTTTTCATTCGTAGTTGGAAATGAATTTCTAAATAAATATTACTTTGTATTCACTATTGCAGCACATTTGGAAAGAAAGAAGTTGCATATCATTTTTGCAAACTATTTTCAAAGAGAAAGAGCAAGAAACACTTTATCTAGCGAAAACATTGAAATACACAGTTAAGATTTTACAGACATGCATGTAAATTATTTGCACAAGAGTGAACACCTTGTAAAATGCAAGAAATTCTATTCTAACCCCCTGTATATTGAAAATAATTTATAGCTAGAAACATGTAATTATAGATTAGATATCTCTATTGAGATAAATTATTTCAATATTGGTTGGTAATGTACTTCATTACAACTATTGTTGAATTATATTATTTCAATAGTGGTTGGTGATGAATTTTATCACGACCACTATTGAAATAGATTACTTCAAAAGTGGTCGGTTATAAAGTTATCGAAAGAAATAATATACAATCACTATTGACACACCATTAAAATAATTTATTATGTATTTCATTTTAATTATTTTTTTTTTGAAATATGTTATTTTAATGGTGGTTATGGATGTGTTTGATTATAAGAATCACTGTGCAGCTATTACATGTATCAAACAATATATTTTGTTAATAATAGTTGGGAATATATTTCTTTATAGATGTCACATTTGTGATTTATAGGTCGTGGATGCATTTCATTATAAGTTTCAAATTGCAATTTATTGTCACTATTATTCAAAGAAAAATATCACTATTGAGATAAATTATTTCAATAATGGTTGAGGATGTATTTCATAATCAGGATCACTTTGCATACACTATTGAATACAAACACTATTGAAATAAATTATTTTAATAGTGGCTGGGGATGCGTTTTATTTCAACCACTATTGAAATAAATTATACCAGTAGCGGTTAAAGATGCGTGTCCTTACAACCACTATTGAAAAACTGATTTGGATGCATTTCATTTTTTGTCTATTACTGGGAGTCATTAGATTTTGTGGTGGCTCTATTTTCGTGGAATTTGTGGGCACCTCTCATCCAAGAATTAACATCCTCCATGAATTAATAAGTTGGGTAATAAAGTCATATTTCCTTTTGTTGGTATAAGAGAATACACGAAATTACGTCCAAACAAAACTGTAAAAATTAAGCAATCCACGAAAATTGGCCCCACGTATTCTAATGATTCCAAAGTATTCCGTCTGTGTGTAACGCATTTTCCGGTAGGGGTATTTCTTAATATAAGAAGTATGGCTTTTGAAATAATGAATTCCTTTTCAATCATGATGTTTTTTCCTTTGTATGGTCATTTTCCCCATACGATCTCTCATCTGGAACCAAAATTGTTATAAGCAGACGGAATAATAGGCATAAAATGATATGATTCCCTAGCACTATTGAAATATTTTATTTCAATGGTGGTTGTACTTGAAATGCATACCCAACCATTATTGACATATAGATTTCAAAAGTTGTGATAATAAAATACATACCCAATCACTTTTGAAATGATTCATTTTAATAGTGCTTATAATGAAATGCAAACCCCACCACTTTTGAAATAATATATTTTGAAAGTGGTTGAATTTCAATAGTAATTGCTAAGTGATTCTAATAATGAAATACATCCTCAACCTTTATTTAAATAATCTATTTTAATAGTGATATTTATAATCATATATATCTATAATAAAATATTGAAGAATTGTTTACAAATTGAAACTTATAACGAAATATATCCATAATTTATCATAAATGTAATATGTTTAATGAAATTTATTCCTACTACATGTACTATTGAAAAAAGATATTGTTGAATTCAAGTAACAGCTGCACAGTTATTCATATAGTGAGATACACCCATAATCACCTTCAAAATAATATGTTTCAATGATAAAAAACTATAATTTAATACAATATAAGATATTTTAATGGTATTTGTATTTCAATAGTGGTTGCAAATTATTTCTTATAATAAACTTCATAACCAACCAATATTTAAGTCATTTATTTCTAAAGTGGTCGTAATAAAATTCATCACCAACCACCATTAAAATAATATATTTCATCAGTTGTCGTAATTATGTACATCATCAACCACTATTGAAATAATTTATCTCAAACGTGAACTATCTCAAAAATCCATAAAACGAAATACAAATTCAAAGCAGAGCAATACAGACCTCCAAATAGATAGAGGTAGGATTAGGCGCCTAGGAGGAGTGAGCATCCTCTGCTGATCGGTCACACCCGCCATGTGCTCTTTGTCGTAATCGGAAAAAATATTGGAAAAGTCCTTAGACAATTAGGTGATTAATTATGGTCTAGCTAATAGTGAAATTCATAATAACATGTATCTAGCTATAAATTGTTTTTAATTTACAGGGGGTTTAAAAAGAAGCTCTTGCAATTTACAAGGTGTTCACTCTTGAAAATAATTTACAATTTTCATAAAAAAATGATATATCTATAAAAAGAGAAGGTAAAGAAAACTATGGAAACAATTCTATGTGTTTATCTGCAAGAATTGGTTTTTTCTGCACAACAGTGAAAATCCTAAAATAAGTACATTTTCATAGTCTCGATTATTTTAACCGTAAAATATGCCTTTAAGACTTTAAACCCTTAATTGTGTATTTGAAATTGTTTGTTAGATAGAAACAATCTTGGATGAATGTTAATCTGCGGGAATTGGTAATTTATTTCTGCAAAGCAGTGAAGATCGTAACATTATTACATTAATTTTATAGTCTCGGTTATCATTACCGTAAAATATGCTAGTCTATATTACCAAAATTGTGTATTTATACCCGCACTTTCTAAAGAAAGTTTGGGTATATTGTTGTTACCCTGTTCCGTCCGTCCGTCCGTCCGTCTGTCACGTTTTACTTTCTCAAACTGCTCTTACATCTTATAAACCAGCTAACTGAACTCTTGGAATTTGATTTGGGGTATCATGTTGTTTTGTAAAAAGGTTTCAAAAATTCTCTGTTAGTCCTGGGGGTCAAATAATTGGCCGAAAAATGACGTTTTTTCACAAAAAACCTTCTTCCTCAAACTCCTCCTACATTTTCAACAGTAGACAAATCATCTTTTGGAATATGTTTTAGGGTATCCTATAGATGCGCAATAAGGTATCGGAATTTTCAATTTTGTCCTACGGGTCATTTAATGGCCGAAAAATGACGTTTTTTAACAAAAAAGAACTGGTTTCAAAAACGTCTAATTTTTTTGGCAGTAGCTAAATGATCTTCTAGAATATGATTAGGGGTGTCATATTGAGGCGTGATCAGGTTCCAGAATTTTTTTTTATAAAGGGGATCAGTGGGCAACAAAAAATGACGTTTTTTTTGCATAAAAAATATGGTTCCCAGAACTCCTCTTACAACTTTTGGAGTAGCTACGTCGTCTCTTGGGATATAATTTGGGCTGTCCTACAGATGTGCAATAAGGTTTTAAAAATTTAAATTTCATCCAGGGAGTCAAATAATAGCAGAAAATTGACGTTTACCACTTCAAAAAAACATAGATCCTAGAAATCCTTTGTGATGAAGTTGAATTCAGTTCATTTCAGTTTTGTATTTTGTTTGTGTAAATAGTTGTAATTTTGGACTAAGTTGTGTTCCATATTTGTCAATCGAGAGTGTTCGGTATTAGGGCTAATTTTAGTATAACCGGTTTTGTGAGTGAGAGCCGTGGATGCTTGTCAAGTGTGCGGCCACGTTTTTGAATTCGTCCTCCAGTTTGTTAATTTTGGCGAATTCCAGAAGTTAGTCTGGTAGACTGGTAGCCATAAGTTACTGTGAATCTGTTTGGGCAATTGCTTTTTTCCAGCCGGTAAGTTTTTGTATGTTTTTTGTCAGTTTCATTGTATATTTACGAGGGTGTGGTCTTTGTTATTTTCGTTGTATAAATGAGTATGTCTATAGGTTTTAGAATAGGTAATTATTGTTTCAGTGCTGGGAAAGTTATATCGTTAAAGCCGGTGGGCCAGTGGTGAAACGTCAGTGAAGGCTTAGCGTAGCATATGTGGGGCAGGACTAAGACCGAGAACTATTAACGGAGCAGCGCGTGACGCAAGTGGGATGCACGGGAGCTCGTGTTTGACGAACGTTTGTGGTTAGGAGGCCCTATGTGGATAGTTTTCCAGTGAGAGACCTTCGAGTCCGGGACTGGAGACAGGATATTTTGTTTACGTGTTTTGTGTCCTATGGAGGCCCAGTGGTGACTATTTCAGGTTGGCTTTTGCTATTATTTGAAGCCAAATTTTCAATTCTATTTGATGATTAAATGATTTATCGGTTTACCTAGTGATAAAATTTGATGTTTGTTTACAGATAACATTCCAATTTACTTTTTCTGTGAAATTACATATAACAGTATTGGTAATTTTGATTTGTTGGTTTATTCCTTTACATACTGTTATAGCTATATTTAGGCAGCGTTTAAAGCATTTATTTGTTTCATATAGATACTGACAATTGAATGTCTTAAAAATTAATTCACTGTTGTTTCATTGTCAGTGTTGATTGATTAACTTTTTAAAGTTATATTTTCTTTCTCCGTGAGAGTGTGAGAGTGTGTGTTTGTGAGTGTGAGTCTCTTCATATTCTATTATTTTATTTTGTTTTGTTGATAAATAAATTCAGTTTGTTTTGTTTATTTTACTGTTTGTCGTTTTCGCTATCACCCCCACAAAATCCAAAAAGAACTTCATTACATCCTTTTATGATTTAATGGATAGACACATCATATCTTTAGATATGATAGGAACTGTTCCATAGATGTGCATTACGGTTTTGAAAAATTAAATTTAACCCTGATGCCCATTACCTACCGGTACATACCTTTTGATGCCCTTTAATGATCCAGAATATATATGGTTAAGGGGTGAGGATCTCAACCGTTTTAGAGATATTCGTGCACTTCCTGTTCAAGGGGGGTCATGACCACCGTCGGGCATACCGTTTGATGCCCTTTGACACAAGGAACAAGAATATATATGGTTTAAGGTTGGGGATCTCAACTGTTTTGAAGATATTAAGGGACTTGCTGTTTGAGGGGGTCAGGACCACCCACAGGGCCCGTGACCTACATAACATTTGATGCCCCTTGACATCAGAAACATGAATATATATGGTTTAGGGGTCATGATTATAACAGTTTCTGAGATATATGGTAATTTCAAATTCCTGGGGGTGGGGGATGACCCCAGGGGTCAGATCTAATAAACCCTATATATTGCCAGTAACAGCCAATATATGATTATAAAAACCCTATATTATTATCTCTGTCCGTTTTCAAGTTACCATTTACAATAGAGTCTACGATTCTTCCTACAAGGTTCAATGATAGACCCGCCCTCCCCCGAAAAGTGGTTGTCTAACCCAAAATGAGAAAAATCAAAGCAGGGTGCACAACTAGATATGCAGGCCTATCATATCTTAGAGTTTTGTACAATTCTGTTCAGCCATCTCTGAGAAACAAGTTCAGAGCGGGAAAGAAGAAAAAGAAGATGAAGAATAATAATACAGTCATGTATTAAGAACCGTACAAAAACATTAAGTGTCCAAATTGCATTCGGGAGACTTAATAATAAAGATAAAATAGAGATAGGATCATCAAACATCAATAATTTAAAGATAAACTTGGGTTCATGATCTACATACCATCTTAAATGCCTTGAACAAAGAAACAATAATATATTATGTACATGATACATGATTCAATTTAAGAAACCAGATATAGATCTATCATCTGTTTTGTAATACTTCCTATGGATATATACATGTTTTGTTCTATACTATTCATGTTCATGACTGTAGTATGGCTTAGTCTTATTTTAAATTACATTAAAAAATTGTCAAATATATGACTTGAAACCCCCACTCCCAAACAAACTCAAATATAAACTGTTCCTCCCCCCCCCTTGTCGAATGATCTATTAAAATCAAAATATAATTTGGGTGTCTAAAAACTTTTATAAACTGGTTATTCTTAAAAAAAATTACATTACACCTTGCATAATTGACAAATGATCTATTGAGATATGATCAGAGGTCATATTTCTACCTTGGGATCAATAAGTAGTATTCATTGACAAGTTAAAATTAATAACAATAAATGATTCAAATTATAAATGTTGATACTCCACATTCACCCCCCCCCCAAATCTAACCTGGTTATAAAGATTCAGTCTTCTTAATACATTCTTACATGTGTACAGTAGCAAATTTCAAATCTTTCTTGATATGCTTTTTCTCTTGTGATTCACATTAACATTTTGGAAATTGCTTAATTCAATTTTTAAGATTTATAAACAAAATGTTATATATGCATCACTGCCATGTGTATTCGCCTATTTGGGGCAATTGTAAAGTCTCCTAAACAAAGCAGTTACATCATTAGGCTAGGAATTACCCACATGGATCAAACACTACTGTATTACATATGAATAAGATAAAATACATTATTATTTCTAGTTCAAAAATGTCAGGGTGTCTCCAAGGGGGCATAATCTATATACAATTTTACGCGCAATGACACAAAGAGCAAAAATAAATTATATGGTTTAGGGATGAGGATCTCAGATCTCAGAAGTTAACAAAATATACAGTGTATCATATCATTTCCTATTTCATAAAGGCGGGGGGGGGGGGGGGGTTAAAGACAACACCTGGGGGTCATTAATGTACTTTACACCAGTTGATGCATCATAATGACATTAGAAGATATTTTGTATTTTCCTGTTTCATGAGGTCAGAAAAGTCCTATAGAGTCATGACCTACATTGTATTTGATGCATTATAATACATTAAGAAAGAAATACTCCTTCCTTTTTATTATAATTTACTCATATATAAATGATAAGTGTCCACACTAACTTACATGTAATACACAAATTTAATAAGAAATTGTTTATACAGGGTCAATATAGGGTCAACTCAATAGTGTAAGTCTGACAAATGAAAAAATAACTTTTGCAACTAAAATGACAGAAACTTTACAAATGCGATAGGATAGGTAACGATGATAAGCTTATTTAAATATTAAAAGACGATGATACAGTATGCTGTCAAAGGGAGATCACATTTAGAAAGTGAAAGTAGAACTTATATATGTATGCTGGCTTCTCATTATATTGTGCTACTGCTACTACATGTATTATGCTTACCTAAATTGGTCAACATCACAATGATAATACAATTAAAACACAATAATGAATTCCTTTAGCTGATCTTAACTAAATCTTCTCTCCATACGGAAAACACAGACATGTATGTATGGGTGTTGCTAAAACGCGGAACGGAAAACGGAACGGAATGGAAAATATCATCACGTTTATCGCTTAAAAAGGGTATAGACTGACCAGAAACGATCAAATGAATTATTATCAACATGTTGTTATCTTATTAATATTCATATGAATGTCTATCAATTATAGCATTGCAGTCATTCGGCTTTAGTTGAGTACGAAACGGAAAAATCAAATGTATACGAATTGTGAAACATTAACATGATTAAACGAGCAAATTAGCTATAACTGTTTACTTATTTTTCTTGTATGGTATTGCTGGCATATCAGCGTAACGTACGCAGTTAGTGAAAGCGTTTTATGCGTGTTTTGAGTATTTTAATTTATATTTTATAAATGATGTACATGTATATACTTACATCAAAATTGAATTTTTGGTGTTCTAGACGATCTTTTATCATACAGACGATTCAGTATCATTGAGATGGAAGAAAAAAAACCGTAGGACTGACGACATTAAAAATTAAAATTCAGTAAACATTAAAATACCCGGTAATAACTGTGAAACTAGTAATTTGTGAAACTAGTATTTTTAGCAATGCAATTTTGTTTACGTTTGCATTATTAAGCAGTTGTTTATTCCAGCAGCTATATACATATGATCCGAATAGAGAGCTCTAGACGTTGCCTGGTTTGATTTTCCGATTATATATTGGGACTATAGTCTGTCGATCCCAAAATATTTATGCAGCACATTTGGACGATTCATAATGGAAAATGTTGACATCTTTTCTCCATTTGGAAGTCACTCAGAAGACCTTGCACAATTTTTCACCACTATCATCCCGGTCTGTTGAAATGCAAAACCCCGTAGACTTCTTTATTTTTAGCCGTGTATTCATACCAGCTGATAAGCTAGAGAGGACGTTTTAAAGAAAGAATAATGAGAATGTTTAATGCTTCTAAAAGGGAATCGCTTGAACCCTGAGGTGTATATAAATATACAGCAAAAAGTGAATCGAGGATACCGGTATTTTGGGACAGAATATAGTGGTCAATGCATGTACTGTTAATTTTGAGGAAATAAATATTCTTGAACAAATAATCTCATATTGCTAATCTTTCAAACAAATTAAAAAGGTACATAAAGTATATCGTTTTAGCATGATTAACAAATCTATGAGGTAAATAACATTAGATATGATTTTCCGTTTTTCCTTCCGTTCCGCTTTCCGTTCCGTTTTCCGTTCCGCGTTTTAGCAACGCCCATGTATGTATACACGTGAACCCATCTAATCGAAGAGCTGGGTAAAACTAGTACCCGCTAATGAGACATGCAGACCTGTGTTGTGTACGTAACTTCAGACAAAGATCAGTCATTTGTAACATGCATGTATTTTTATGACCTATTCTTCAAATCCACTTGTACTATTTTATTAGGTAAATAACAGCTTTAAGGTGGCGCAGGACGCCTGCATATTGTGATGTACATGTATACTTCCTATTGAGATAAACAATAAAGTATATTAAATATTGATTAAATATTTAACCCCCCCCCCCAAATTATGTTACCTAACATTGAAGCGCAATGGGTTAGAACGTTTACATGTCTATTAGAGCATTGGGGTCCAAGGTGTATTTTTGGTAATTTTACAATTGATATAAATGAATTTTTTATGGGGAGGGGGGGGGGGGGGTCTGGACCCCTCACTCCCACCCCTTCTCTAAATCTGTGCACACGACGATGTTCATGTAGGCACACAGAAGCAAATCTAAAACCGGCAACCGCCACGGGGAGGGGGCATAATTTAATTTTTAATTTTGTTTGTAATAATTATATAGACCATTATACTTTCTATGACATAAAATGTTAAGATTATTGATTAACTGAAAATTTACTGCAAACAGTTCTACCCAAAATTGCACGTAAAGTGCTGCTCATGTCACGATGTGTATTATCATATGGGAAGGGATCTCATCCTTCAGTTATGAAAATTAAACATTTTAATTGTATTACCGGAGCTTGCATGTAGCGTTCATTTTTAATTAAACTGGTACAAAACAGTGTTATTTAGGGGCAAACACATGGTGCGGGTATTACTGTCTAATGACAGCATCTAGTTAAAATTGTTAGTAAGATTTCTTTCATTTCAAAATAGTTTGCAAAAATGATAAACAGCGTCTCTCTTTCCAAATGTGTTTCAAAAGTGATTACAAAGTAATATTTATAAAGAAATTTATTTTTATCTTTGATTGAAAAAATATATTTAATAGTAGTCAGTTGTACTTCTATGGTGAATGTAAAGTAATTCTGATAATGCAATACATGCCTAACTTCTATTGAAATAATTACTTAAATAGTAGCTGTATTTCAATAGTGGTTGCAAAGTGATTCTTCTAATGAAATAAACCCCCAACCACTATTGAACTAATTTATTTCAATAGTGGTTTTATTTCAATAGTGGTTGCAAAGGGTTTCTTCAAATGAAATACATTCCCAACCACTTTTGAAATAATTTATTTCAATAGTGGTTTTATTACAATTTTAGTTGCAACAAATGTCAAAGTATTTGAAAATTAAATGTCGATGTAACGTCTGAGGTTCTACAAAAAGCCTTTTGACACGACTTGTCTTGACTTGAATTGTATGTCGTGTGACTTCATACAAAAAAAACCAAGCTAAAACATGTTGACAAACATATTGCCTAGTCAGATGCGAGTTACTTATCATGATTTGGAATGTGTTTTAAAATATGCTAGCATCAGACAGAGGTACTTGAAGCGTAGTTGTCTGTGCATGAGTCTATTTGCTATAATCTTATATTGACATATTAGAGGATGACCTGTTATTTGGATGACACAAATGTAGCACATAAAAGTTGTGCGCCAATAAATTACAAGATACCAGAACGACCTTACAAGTCGATATAAATATCTAACAAGATTACAAAGACCTTACAAATCAACATGTTAGTATCAGATTTATTAACATACGAATTATACAAACACATCATTATTTGCGGAGGAAAGTTTAAAATTGAATCCTTATGGAATATCGCCAGGTTATATTTCTAAAACAACTTCTTTAAAATACCTATCAACTGCTGAGTCGAAATCAACCATTAGTATGGTTACTGTCCCATGTATTTAACTGGACTTGATTTGAAAAAAATTGTAATAAGACTACTTGTATTTTTTAAATGTAGAATAACACCAAGTGCCGGAATTGTTTTTGATGTGCATTACACGAAGAATTATACAAATAATCATACCTTTTCATTTTGTCTTTGAAGCAGCTTTTGATTGTTTGTTGCAAAGCTAATACCATCGTGTATTTTCATACCTCGAATAAAGCGTATGAAAATATTAATGTTTGTCAAGTTCTTAAGCTCACTGATGAAATACGTAATATATTGTTTGAGCCTCCGTGATTGGCAAAATTCATTAATTAATTTGAAAACGTTTACTGCAGAGTTACATTTCAGGAGGAACAGTCGACGGCAGTGTTCAACAAACTACTGATACAGGAAGTCCATTTATGATGTTTGCGGGGGGTCCGTGGGGTGGCACCAGAGTTGATGAGGAATTTACCCAATTTCTTATCAAACTTGTTAGAGCAGATGTGTTTACTGAGTTCAAGGATGAGAGTAGGTCTGAATACCTGGAGCTTATGCGAATCCAAGAGATCAAGAAAAAGCAAATTGATTACGACTCTCAAAATAAGATTCCTGTTAGGATGCCTACTGCTTTGTTTGAGATCTAAGAAGAACACACCGGATGCTGCATTTCATAGATCATTGTCAATTCTCCCTTTGCAAACTCAATATCAAGCTTGCAGGATAAAATAACCTTTGATGCAAGTTTGTTCAGATCCTTTTTTAGAAGTTCAATACAAGATAAAATATCTCATCTACGAAGTGTATTGGAAGACCCAGTTTGTAAAGATTTGCTTGGGATAGTGGTTGTTGGTGGTTATGCAGACAATCGTCTAGTAATAGCCAGCATTAAAGACTCTTTTCCTGGTAAACGAATTATCGTACCTATTGAAGCTGGTCTTGCTGTTGCCAAAGGCGCCGTTCTTTTTCGTCATGATCCAGATGTTATTTGCTCACGTGTGTGTCGCTATACATATGGAGATGATATTTGTTTACCATTCAATAAAGACAAACACCCATTTAGCAATTTAAATTTGATAAACAACGAGCTTTTTTGCAAAAACATTTTTCAGAAGTTTTTTGAAAAGAGAGAAAAAGTCTTTCTTGGTCAAAAACGATCTTTTCCCTCTGATTATGACTTCCGTGACAAAAGTAGAGCTGATCAGCGGGAACAACCATTGACAATTAAGTATATGTTTCAAATAGAAAAAATCCTGTGTTTATTTATGATGTGGGGTGTCGCACATTGGGCGAAATTATTGTGATTTGCAAACACAAATCAAAACGTTGGCCTAAAACGTTTTCGTGTACGATAGAATTGGAAATATCTGGAACTGAAATTCAAGTTACCGCAATCATCAGCAGTGGAGAAAAAGCAAAGTTTAACTTTTTTTTGATTCCTCACTTTAATAAAACATTATTATATGATTAATGAAGCCCGTCTGCAGATTTGATTATTTTAATATTACTTTTAAGCAAAGACATATTATTCAAAAGTACTGTTTTCTAAAAGCTTAGAATTAGATTATGTTTTATTCACATACTCTGTAATGAATTTGAAGCTTGTTTGCCTCTCTTCAAAGGCATGAAAAAAATATCAGTTATTTGTTTATAACTACGTACCTGTTTATAACTTCTTATTAGTACTCAAGGTATTTGAGTCTGAGATTGTATGTATGTTATTAAAAACGATATAAAGGTATCGCCTCATTGATGTGACTGATTATAGACAAACAAGTTATACATTGTAATTTGAGGGGAAATAAACGTACACGTACACTGTCAAATCTTGAAGAAATTATGGGTTCACTTTTGTTCATATACACGCATTAGAAAAATCAAAAACTTTGATGAACGTTAGCACTGTGAATGATTCATAGCTGTTTCATTTATTTGACATTTGTTTTTGCAATTCGTCAATAAATAAAAAAATATATCTGCAAATTAGAAGACTTTTGAAAAAAAGATCCGGATTTATATTTGTGATAACTCTGGTTTTTACATAATTTTTTTTTCTTCTAAAATACAGGTAAATCCTTTAGAGGAGGAGAGTTTAGAGCAAGATGTCTGAGCAAGTTTTAAAGCTAAAATTTTTAGACAAGACACATTTTAACAACAGTGGTCCGCATTTACAATTCATTGCATAATTTAATAGTTCATATAATCTCACTATCGTTTCTTTAAAAATCTCTAACATCAAAAGTATAGAAAGTTAAATTTACTCAAATGAGTTTCGTCATTTGCTAAGTAAACTAGAATGTGTGTTTTTTTTTTTTTTTATCAAATCAGTAATGTCCTTTGTTTTATTTTTCTTGATATCCATTGTGTGTTTTCATCTATTTTTTTTTTAATTGAATAATTATTAAATGTATTTGTTCTTGTTAAAATTTGTCTTTGCTATTCGATAATTGGCATCCCTAAGTGAACATATTCATGAGTTCTACGATTATATAGAAAGCTTGATAAGACGAATACGCTTATCAATCAAGTTCATATTAAAGTTCATATTAAATTATCATTCCCATGAAACGGCATTAAAAAATAATAATTCCATATTTTTAATCTTATTTTAATTTCAATTGAATAGCATTTAATTGCATTTAAAAGTTATATCCCTCTTTGATCATATTTTGCATGTTGTTTTACAGGCGGAACAGTTGATATATCTGTACAAGAAAGAACCAACGATGCTTAAATGAACACTATTTACAAGGTTTGCAGCTAAAGATGGGGTGGAACTAAAGTAGATGAAAGTTTTCTAAAATTATTAGATCAGGTTATTGGATCAGAAAATATGAAACACTTTAAAAATGAAGGCAGGTCAGAATTCCTGGAATTTTTGCGAGGATTTGAGCTAAAGAAGAGGACGTTCAACAAAGATTCGATGAAAGAAGTTGTCCTGAAGATTCCTCCAGCTTTAGTGGATATTTTGTCAGAAAAAAGCGGCGAAGAATTTGAAGAAAAATTCAAAACATTAGAACGAAATAAAGCATTATCATTCAGTGGAGACAAGCTAAATATCGACAATTCCCTTTTTGCATCTTTTTTCGAGAGTTCGATGAATGATATAATTTCTCACATTGAAGATATTTTCAATGCAGACATTTGCCATGATTTGGTTGGGGTTGTCATGGTTGGTGGATTTTCGGAAAGTATGTTTGTTAACTCTGCTGTTTTCCCGCTTTCCCGGGCAAAAAATGTATCATTCCAATGGAAGCTGGTTTGGCTGTTGCCAAGGGGGCAGTTCTTTTTGGACACGATCCTGAAATCATTTTTTCCCGAACATGTCGATATACATACGGACACCAAACTGCCGTTCCCTTTGATGTTTCTGTACATCCAAAAGAAAAGTTACGAATTATAGAAGAAACACCCCTATGCATGGGAATTTTTTCGAAGTTTTATACCATTGGCCAACAAGTATCGCTTGATGAAGCAGTAGAAGAAACTACAACAGATTCGTTTGTCGATGAATATAGGAAGCATTTGCGCGATGAACCTATCAATGTAAATGTCTTCATTTCAAAAAAGGAAGCACCTATGTATTTTGATGAAAGTGGATGTGAACTACTCGGAATAATAATAATAGAATGTAAAAACGACGAAAGAAAATGGCCGGAAAGAGTTTTTGTCAAAACAAGAATGGAGATTGCCGGAACAGAAATAAAAGTCACAGCTACTACTTATACTGGTGAATGCGTGGATGCATCTTTTGAATTCCTGTGATGAGATCTTGAACTTTCTTAAGATACGTATTTTTTAGCAAGAGATTATCATTAAATTAATGTTATATTGTTTTTAAACTTAAAATCTCTCTGGTTCACGTTTACATCCTGATCATGCAAACTAAGAATAAAACTATAATTACCAGCAATTATGAAAGATTGCGTGTAAATCAGTTGTAACGTAAGCAATGCTATCTTACGGATTGTATAAAATAGCTGTTATTCTGTGACCATATGAAATTTACAATAAAGTCCATTTATTAGGTGTAATCGACTTATCATTTTTATTACGTGTTAACTTTATGTAAATGAAATAAGGGTAGGTACATATCAAAGCATCGACAATCCATTTGGGTATTTTGATTATTATTTTAATGTTTCATGTGAATCATTTATAACTTTAAAGTAACCGTTATAATAGGTGTATTTGGAAATATGCATTTATTTTATCATTATAAATAAAAATTGTTTTAATCAGATTGTCTGAATCAAGAACTCGATCAGCTCATTGAGCCGTCCCGGTATTTTTGTGGCGTTATCTAATACTTAGAATTAAGGAATTTGGATAAAAATAAGCAGATGCCATTTCAAATTACCTATGGTCATTTTGTGTTGTATACTACCAAATACCTCACGCATAATGACCCAAGGCAATGATCTAGGTGACCAACGAATCTTCTCTTAGGGATATATATAGCAAGCGTCTTCCAAAATATTGTCATTTTTTGACATTTGGTTACATCGATTTTTCATTCTGCAATTTTACCTAGCATTAATTTATTTGTCATTTTTTCAAAACTTTCGATATTGATTAGGAGTCTACGTTTCACTACGTTTGGAAAAACAAGCTGGAACATCCATAGCTATTATCGGATCTTAATTGCTTTTCATGTCAAAGAGGATCGTTCCAAGTATATTGTTTGCCCTAAACGTGGTACTGTTTGCCCACTTTTCCTACCTTTGATCGTATCAAGTAAAATAAGATATGTATATTCTCCTTTATTAAAAAAAAGGTGTAAAAAAGATCTATTATATCATAAAAAAATATTATTTACACCTAGCGTCTACAAAATAAATTATAACACCCAGATCTATAGGCAAAATACCACTGACAAATTTTATATAAACGAAAACCTTACTTATTAAAAATTATCTGCCTTAAGTTACGTTTTTTACACAACATACGCAAACTAGAGAAAGATATACACAGAGCGAACAAAATAAAAAAGATTGCAATGCACACGGTATTATTATTAATTTTTTAATCAGTTCCTGTGTAAACTTATTCATCCAGGTAAATGATAATATTAAATTGAAAACAATATATACATATAATTCATATGTGGATAATGTACGAATGGTTTTTAGTTCTTTAGCACATCGGAAGTTAGTGTATTGTTCTGGTTGTATGAATCTCTTTAGCTAAATTGAACGTTGATCATTTAGAGATCCGTAGACATTCATCATTGGTTTTTATCAGTGTTTAGAAGTTTATAGTATAGAATTTCAATTTTCATTAATAAGATATAATTTATTTTAATAAAACGTCGTTAGACGTAATTCAATGAAGTTCACGCGTCACATTAAAGCATACACCCTGTTTACAGTTGCAATGGATTATTTACCTTAACTCCATGTTACCTTAATTGTGGAATTGAGGTACAAAATAATAATAAAAAAGTACTTAAAGAAAGAAATCTTACTTTCATAGAGTAGGCGGACAAAAGTTTTGACAAAAACATTTCACCCGCAGAAGGTATAACGTGTTTGACTAATGTACAACGCTATTTCTATCCTTAACTGAAAACGTCATAAGGAATCACGTAATACTTTTAAAAATAGATAAACACATGGTCATGTGACTGATAAATGACGGTGATTATTTGTAATTATCGTAGATTGCAATGGTTGGTAAGTGTAAAGTTCAGTAAAATTATGGCTAGTTTTAATGAAATAGAAATGTTGCAGTTTCTTAGACGATCGTAAAAAATAAACTATAAGAACATGAACTTTTGAAAGGGTTTAAAAGAAGAAAGAACACTTCAGAGTGTTAAAAGAAAAAGAAAATTAGCTATCGCGCTGTCAGAAGAATAGATGGTGAACTGTTAACTTTCAAACGCGTTTTTTGTTGTTGAGAAAAGCGGGCGAAAAATGGACACCAGATTGGTTCCAAAACTAAATAGAGGCATATTCAGTGTGATAACATGGCGGTGTCTTTGTTTTGGTTGAGTCGAAACTTTATTGAGAGTTGATAGCAATATCAACGCTCAAATATATACATGTGTACTGAGATTTAGACAATGATTTCTGGCCTGTCCTTGTCCGTCATTTTCCTCCTGGGGATTTATACATTTCTTAATGCCCCAAATTATAGGACGAGGGTTGCCAAAGAAATCATCGTTAGTAACCACATTAAAAATATGAGTTGGTTGGCTCAATCATCCGGTTTAACTTATTGAAAACATTTGGTGGTACAGTAAAAGAAAACTTCACCAGCGCATTCATCGAATAATTTCGGAATATGATCGACAAGACGTAGCTAAAAAAATATGTACGGATCCTCTACAAGTCTATTCCCAAGTAAGTTGCTTAAGGAGATACTTGACTAAATACAAAGGAAAAGTTTTATGAATTTTATTCAGTTTGCTCAAACAGGTACTGACTTTTTTTCGAGTTATTCTTTACGTCCGTTGCGCGACGCTATTTTTTTTATTATACTTGCTTAATTTATTTTGGAAATTGAGGGAGAAGCAGATTACTTTTACGGTCAATTAGTGAATTCGCAATAAATATCACTAGATATCCATCTCCGAACATATTTTTGTAACCGTGCGTTAGGGTTCTAATAATCTTTCAGTGAAAGTGCATTTACATCTTAAAGTGTAATATTCCTCTGCCATTAATTTTACCACATATTTTTTTTTTACAATTTCGTTTTGATTTTCATCAAAGTTAATACCAAGAGATTCCAATGAAACATAGTCAAAGTGATGAAGCGATGCTAGATTTCTCAAAAATTGATAATGTGTTTAATCATGTTATGAACAAAATTAGACATAGTGATTAAAAAATCTTAATTTTACCATCCTAGCATATAATTAACAAGAGGCCCATGGGCCACATCGCTCACCTGAACCTTCTTGTGAGGCCAAAGAATTGTCCTGGAGCCAAAGTCTTAACAATTACAAAGAATCATCTTGCTGATTAGTTTCTGAGAAGAAGATTCTTCAAGATTTACTCTATATATTCCTATGTAAAACTTAAACACCCCCCCTCCAATGTGGCCTCACCCTACCCCCAGGGATCATGATTTTCACAACTTTGAATCTACACTACCTCAGGATACTTCCACACAAGTTTCAGCTTTCCTGGCTGATTAGTTTCTGAGGAGAAGATTTTTAAATATTTACTCTATATATTCCTTTGTAAAACTTCGACCCCCATTGTGGCCCCACCCTACCCCCGGGGATCATGATTTTCACAATTTAGTATCTTCACTACCTGAGGATGCTTCCACACATGTGTCAGCTTTCCTGGCCGATTAGTTTCTGAGAAGAAGATTTTTAAAGATATACTCTACATGTATATATTCATATGTTAAAATTCGACCACCCTTTGTGGCCCAACCCTACCCCCGGGGATCATGATTTTCACAATTTTGAATCTACACTACCTGAGGATGCTTCCACACAAGTGTCAGTTTTCCTGGCGATTAGTTTCCGAGAAGAAGATTTTTAAAGATTTACTCTATATCTTCCTTTGTAAAACTTCGACCCCCCATTGTGGCCCCACCCTACCCCCGGGGATCATGATTTTCACAGTTTTGAATCTGCACTACCTGAGGATGCTTCCACACAAGTGTCAGCTTTCCTGGCCGATTAGTTTCTGAGACGAAGATTTTTAAAGATATACTTTATATATTCATATGTTAAAATTCGACCAACCATTGTGGCCCAACCTTACCCCTTGGGGTCATGATTTTCACAATTATGAATCTACACTACCTGAGGATGCTTCCACACAAGTGTCAGCTTTCCTGGCCGATTAGTTTCTGAGAAGAAGATTTTTAAAGATATACTCTATATATTCATATGTTAAAATTCGACCACCCATTGTGGCCCAACCCTACCCCCGGGGGTCATGATTTTCACAATTTAGTATTTACACTACCTGAGGATGCTTCCACATAAGTTTCAGCTTTCCTGGTCTTATGGTTCATGAGAAGAAGATTTTTGAAAATTTCTCGAAAATTTTCATAAATTCCTAATTATCTCCGTTTGCAAAAGGGGTGGTCCCTAATTTTCACAACTTTGAATCCCCTTAGGCTAAGGATGCTTTGTGCCAAGTTTGGTTGAAATTGGCCCAGTGGTTCTTGAGAAGATGTTGAAAATGTGAAAAGTTTACAGACAGACGGACAGACGGACAGACGGACAGACAGACGGACGACAGACAAAATGTGATCAGAATAGCTCACTTGAGCTTTCAGCTCAGGTGAGCTAAAAATATTAAATGCATATGAAAATACAAATATAGCTATATACAATGTCAAATCATCTTACAAAACATAGTGAAGCACTGCTTTTAAGTTCAGAATAGCACTTGGTTGTATAGGATTTAAACAAAAACTACTTCAATCAGCAAGAGTTATCTTTCTTTATCATGAACTATTGAATGTATATGATAAATTACTATAGTCTCTAATTTTTCAGAAGGGGTTTTCTGTTTTTTAATTTGGATAAGATAAAAGTAAATGGATCCATATGTTTTGGAATGCTAAAAAAGTAAACCAGAGCATTTTGTTATAACACAACAAGGAGATCAAATGAATGATCTACCAGGAATTGGCATAATTTCAATACAGGGACATATTATCTTGAATAAAATGTGATATTGTTCTTTTTAGCTCACCTGAACCGAAGGTTCAAGTGAGCTTTTCTGATCACCCGTTGTCCGTCGTCCGTCCGTCCGTCCGTCTGTCTGTCTGTCCGTCCGTCTGTAAACTTTTCACATTTTCAACTTCTTCTCAAAAACCACTGGGCCAAATTTAACCAAAGGACTATGTGCGGTATGGTCAAATATCTGCCCCCGATTTCAACCAATTTTTAAATAGTATCGTATAAAAATGAAATCTTCACAAATCATTGTAAAGAGGATGCCTATAACTTTAATAATGATTTTAGTCATCATTGCTCACTCCCTGTGTATCTATGACGTCACCTAAATGACCTAATTCCCGCAAATTTGCAAACAAATGAAGATATTCTCATTTTTGCTCTATATTTGGCATTCGGAAGTATAGAGCGCAGGTCTGCTCAAGTGCGATTTTAACATATGTTTTTCTTCAGATAGTTATACATATTATACTAAAAAATGGTACTTGAGCAAGCCTGCGCTCGATGTTTCCCAGTCGAATAACCATCGGAAAACACCCATATTTTGCTACAAAACATCAATTTATCAAAATAATGCAATATTTATGACGTCATTTCTACATTATGACGTCACCGTGGTGATAACCTTTTACACCTTTATTTCCAAGATGATTTTAACTATCTTTCACCTTATTTTAAAGCTCTTTCTAAAACTTTGATTTTGGGGGGCAAAAATTGCATAAAACCGCACTTAGTCCTTTGGTACAAAGCATCCTTATGGAAAGGGGATTATAAATTGTTAAAATAAAGGGCACAGCCCTTTTCAAAAGGGAGATAATTGCGAAACAGTGAGTATAGGGTGCATGTCTTTAAAAATCTTCTTCTCAAGAACCACTGCACCAGAAATGCCAATATTTACACAAAAGCTTGTATATATAGTGAAGATTCTAAATTGTAAAAATCGTGACCCTCGGACCAAAACTGGGGCCCCAGGCGGGGTTCAAAGTTTAACATAGAAATACATAGGAAAATGTTTAAAAAATCTTCTTCTCAAGAACCACTGCACCAGAAATGCCAATATTTACACAAAAGCTTGTATATATAGTGAAGATTCTAAATTGTAAAAATCGTGACCCTCGGACCAAAACTGGGGCCCCAGGCAGGGTTCAAAGTTTAACATATATAGAAATACATAAGAAAATGTTTAAAAAATCTTCTTCTCAAGAACCACTGCACCAGAAATGCCAATATTTACACAAAAGCTTGTATACATAGTGAAGATTCTAAATTGTAAAAATCGTGACCCTCGGACCAAAACTGGGGCCCCAGGCGGGGTTCAAAGTTTAACATAGAAATACATAGGAAAATGTTTAAAAAATCTTCTTCTCAAGAACCACTGCACCAGGAATGCCAATATTTACACAAAAGCTTGTATACAAAGTGAAGATTCTAAATTGTAAAAATCATGACCCTCGGACCAAAACTGGGGCCCCAGGCGGGGTTCAAAGTTTAACATAGAAATACATAGGAAAATGTTTAAAAAATCTTCTTCTCAAGAACCACTGCACCAGAAATGCCAATATTTACACAAAGGCTTGTATATATAGTGAAGATTCTAAATTGTAAAAATCGTGACCCTCGGACCAAAACTGGGGCCCCAGGCGGGGTTCAAAGTTTAACATAGAAATACATAGGAAAATGTTTAAAAAATCTTCTTCTCAAGAACCACTGCACCAGGAATGCCAATACATACACAAAAGGTTGTATATATAGTGAAGATTGAAAAAATCGTGACCCCCGAACAAAAGTGGGGCCCCAGGCGGGGTTCAAAGTTTAACATAGAAATACATAGGAAAATGTTTTAAAAATCTTCTTCTCAAGAACCACTGCACCAGGAATGCCAATACATACACAAAGGCTTGTATATATAGTGAAGATTCTAAATTGTAAAAATCGTGACCCTCGGATCAAAACTGGGGCCCCAGGCGGGGTTCAAAGTTTAACATAGAAATACATAGGAAAATGTTTAAAAAAATTTCTTCTCAAGAACCACTTCACCAAAAATGCCAATACATACACAAAAGGTTGTATATATAGTGAAGATTGAAAAAATCGTGACCCCCGAACAAAAGTGGGGCCCCAGGAGGGGTTTAGATTTTAACATATATAGGAAAATGTTTTAAAATCTTCTCAAGAACCATCGTGCAACTGTTTGGGATATTACTATGCATACATGTACATCCTTAAATAATGTAGATTCAAAAAATTGTAACTCCCGGACAATTGATGGGCACCAAGAGGGGTTCAAAATTTAAACATTTTAAAAAACAAAGGAAACGTTTAAAAATTTTCTTCTCAAGAACTACAATGTTTTAGTTAATGGAATATCTATGCATGCATCCTTCGCTTATGTATATTCATAATTCGTAAAATCGTGAACCCCGGACCAATAATGGGGCCCCAAGATGGGGTCAAAGTTTATTATAGAAATATAAAGGTAACAGGTTAAAAAATCTTCTTCTCGAAAACTACAATGCTTCAATTTGTGAGATTACTATCATGCATACAACCTTGGATAATGAAGGTTCGACAGTTTTAAATTAGTGACCCCTGGACTAATACTAGGGACCCAAGATGGGTTTAAAGTTAAATGTAGAAGTACCGGTATATATGGAAAATGTTTAAAAATCTTCTTTTCGAGAACTACAATGCATCAATTTGTCAGATAACTACGTAAGCACCCTCAGATAGTGTAGATTCGAAATTATAAAAGCCGTGACCTCAATCTAATACTGAGGCCCCAAGAGGTGTTCAAAGTTTAGCGTAGAAATATAGAGGGAAAATGTTGAAAAATCTTTTTCTAGGGAACTATAATGCTTCAGCTTGTGAGATAACTATGCAAGCATCCTTAAATAATGTAGATTCCAAATAATTAAAACTTTAGCACTGAACTAATACTGTGGCCCCAAAAGGGGTTCAAAGTTTAACATAGAAAGATATATTGAAAATGTTTTTAAAAAGTTCTTCTCGAGAACTATAATGCTACAGTTTGTGAGATTACTATGCAAGGATCCTCAAATTGTGTACACTCTAATGTAGTGGAACCAAGAGTTATCTTTCTTAATGTTCTGTACAGTCTGAGAGTTATTCCTCTTGAAGTGGAACTCTTCTACGTTCAGTTTTTCAGGTTGTGTACGTGCGGTCCCACCGCAGTGCTACACATTTTCATTCCTATGTTACTATTTATGTTGTTCAAGCCAACCATTAACCTCGGACCATTACTGGGTCCCCAGAAAGGGGTTCAATGTTTAAAATAGAAAAAGCATATGCTACGAAATGTAATGTTACAAGGAACTGCTGTTCAGGTGAGCGATGTGGCCCATGGGCCTCTTGTTTTAAATATTGTTTTCCCATATCTGATCTTTAAGAATAGAAAAACCTGTTTGAACTTTAAACATTTGAAATGTTATAAGTTGCAAATGATGATGATTGAGTCTATAGTTTGCAATTGTCTTAATATGTTTATTCAAATCATTATTCATTTACCTTTGTGAACGAGCTATTAAGAAAGAAATAAAAAAAAATCCATCTATAGATTCTCTGGCCAAAAATATCAAATACGTATTATTCATGTACTGTTGTAGAACATATATTATTTAGTTATACATATATTAAAAAACAATCCATTGGGTAATGGGAGAACGGGGGGAGGGGTATAGGTATTAACTAAAAAAAAATTGATCAATATGATTAGTTTCTTGTACCTTTTTGTAAAACTTTTCTTACTTTTTGCTCCCCTCCCCCTTCCGGTTAAAGTTGGGGCTCAAATTTCCGTTCAAATTTCATCTTTGAATATTTGAATAAATGTCGCCTTTTTTTCAGCATAAAGTGGGGCTGAATACCGCCTCCCTTGTTGTTACATACCTTGGTAATTGTGAGTTATCAGAAAGAAAGTGGGAATATTTTTTACAGAAGTTATCTCTCTTATCAGAGAGACATTCCACCTTAAAAATCTTTTCATTAAACAACAAATAAATCGCAGGCAAACTGGGTGTATCATAATGATGATGGGTAAAGAGTTCCAAAGCGTTATTATAATAATATAGACAATTTATTGCTGAAACAAGTCTTTGGCATACATTGCTTTAAGGTATCCGATCCATAATAGCAGCAGATTCAAAGAATCTGGATGCATAACATTAATGTATGGGCTTAATACTCAGTATACTTGGACATAATTTTCATGTTTAAGTATCAGTATGTAGGAGTGGATTGTGTCCTAATAAATGACCTGTTCCTGTTCTCTAAGAGTTGCCTCCCTTTGATTTTAATCTTTAAAAATCAATTTGAATAAATATATATATAGGAAGAGAATTTATTTTTGATGGTTTTTGTACTCCTAAGGATTAAATTAATCTTTTCACCAAGCATTTATTGATATTCTTATATTTACTTTTTTATTTTAATACATGTGCTTGTCCTGAAATACCTTAATGCAATATCTATCAATTTATTACTGCTTAGTAAATAATATTTTTGAAAATTTCTTCCGGCAAATATTTTTCTATACTAAAAAGCTTTGAATTGATATATAAATCTTTACGTATATTGTTTACTATTTTAACTCATAAAGTTATTTTGATTTTGCATTCTTTTTTATTAAAATGTATTGTGATAACAATTACAGGGGGTGTCCGATATGCCATGTACATTGTACGATATCTCATGTTACTCAAATAGTAATATGAACATTAGATCCCTTCAAAGTCTTCTCTGTGGATTAAAATCTATAATTTCGCTATTTTAATCTCTTTCTAAAATGTGTTTTATGCTGATTTAGAAAGACGTCTATGGAACCGACAGATGTCTTTTCAGGACTTGTAACGAATACCAGATAAAAACTTTTTACTTTTTGGAAAAAGGAAAAAGTCACACGGGGTTAGAAACGTTTTACAAGCTTTGCTCATATGTATGTGATAGAGCATTTTATTTAAGCATACGAACACGCCCAAATCCTGACACAGTGGTTCGTTTTCGATAATATTTCTTGAGCTTCTTTACTAGAACATCTCGGTAATACCGACTTGTAACACTTTTGCCCTTCAGTACAGAATTTAAACTATATAATGACGAACCTCCTTTGTACTTATGGTTGTTTTGGCAACTTAAAGCCTTCTACAGTACGTGTTAAGTAAGTCTTATTTTGTTTCAAACTTCCTTACTGGTTCAAAACACTGCACCAATGTTTTTAATTCAATTTGTGGTACATTTCTAGAAATTGCTTAGCCGTTTGAATTCGTACTAGTTTTTCATTTGTAATTAAATGTATAATCCATGTGACAGACATTTTTTCAAAGTAGCTTTAAAAGGCAATGCATCCGCAATAGAGATATGCCAACAGCTTTTGCAATATCACGATTCGAATGTGTATCTGTCATCACTATTAATTATTTCCCTGACTTTTGATACATTTGCCCAGCTTGTTACAGTCACAGGTCGGCCAGAATTTGCTGTATTTTTGAAGGACTCTGTACCAGTAAAAAAATGTCTTTCTCCACTCTCGAACCGTCTTCAGAGCAAATAACCTTCGCCAATTCATCATTGAATGACCTGGTTTTGAGCAAACTTTTAAACAATGTCTAATTTCTTTGATATTTTTTAACCCGTCTCCAACCATTTTCACAACAATAGTTAAAGACAATTGAAATGACTATGTGAACCTGAAGACTCGTGTTTTTTACAGTATGAAATGTGTTATATAGAGCTATCCAAATGAAATATTATTGGCGAATAATATGTTTTATATCATCATTGTATCGCTAATTCTATTTTTTAGAAATTCTAATTATAGTTCCAATTTTTATAATAATTTTTGGCTAAGTCGTCGATCTTGTACCTTTTTATAAATGTCTGTGCTTGAACCTTGTCATTAGCCAATGAAATCAAGTATTCCTATCACGTGAATATCACTTTTGTTTTCATTTTAGTTTGATAAGGACGTGTTTTTGTAACCTAAGCTATTGGTTGCTTTGTAAAAGTTAACCAACCACCATCCCCATCTAACCGTCAAAATATCTTTATACTTTAAAAAGTCATGATAGACTATGCCAATATCAGAAATTCATGCTAATGTTTACATTGTTTGCATCATGATTGTCAGTATTTATGCAGAACTGTGCACAGTATATGCCACCATAATTTGTACATTTTTATCATTGTTGTTTACTATTTTTGTATATATTTTACCTGGTGATCTCAATATTTGTTCAGGTGTTTTAACTAATACGGGAGATCCGACAGTACCTGTTCAATAAGTCATTTAATAAGTTTGAGTATTGACTTTGTCAGAGATCTCCCTGTTTGTGATATTTATTATTTGTGCAAGTTTTTTTTATTCATTATTGATAAATGACATTATTTCGTCAATGACTATTGGGTTGTTTTTAGGGTGAACAATTTACAAGATGCAGTTCATAGATGGAACAAAAGATTTGAGTTTATCCGTGGAATAGGCTTTATTTGTCATTATTAAGATCAATGCATGTAAAGTATTATTATTTACAAATTCTTATAAAACGTGTTTGCGCTGTGCTACACTACACATTGTAAATCAAACAGCCCTTGGATATCTTGTGATAACCAATAGATCTATGTGTATATGTCTTATTTCTTTATTCCAAATTCTAATCATAAAAGAGCATGATCTGAAAAATCTCTTATATTGTTGCATTCATATACTTAGATTTAAAGAATATAAAGCACAAATAATTTCCAAATACTAGTATATAAAACAAAACTTATTCGTCGTAGAATTTGACCATTGTTTTAACTAACAAATTTTTTCCATGCTACTTCTTGTAATAGAAACTTATGCAACTCTGTTTTATTTAGGCAATATTGTTCGATCAAACATGACATAAAAATGACATTGTTCTATTTTGCGGGCTTGGATTTCATGCAAGCTGGTTTCATAATAGAAGATTGTGTCAATTTACGCAGATATCATTTAAATCATTTCTGTAGTATCAAACAAATGTAGATGGCAAACAATAACAAGAAATTAGATTTAATCGGTCATAAACAGACCCTCATTGTCAATTTTTAAAAATAAACCACAATGTTTTAAACTTTATACCTTTAATAAGGTCTCAACTCTGGAGTCTTTTTCTTGTTGATGAATCAAGATAAACTCAACCTTGTTAGCAATACGCTTTTTTTTTATTACTTTAGTTATATAGACTGTATGGATCAACCTTTAACGTATTCTTGATTTAACCCTGATATCCATTTCAGATGTTTGAATTCAACAGACGATTATTCTTATCACGATCCAAATCGTTAAAACATAAAGAAATTAGAACAAAAGTTCTAAATTAAAATTGTTCTATATGAGAATTTTAACATAGTGCTAATGTCAAGTCTTAAAATTAAATATCTATAAAATTAGTATCAATGTTCACAAAATTTAAATTCAAATCAATGTAATTGGGACATTGGAGTCATCGAAAATTCACTTCTCAGTTTATTTTCTTTATCTCGTTACACACTAGATTTGGTCAATATCAATTACGGATTTTCCAAAAAAAATCTAAATAATTAAAAATCAACGGTCAACAAACAACGCATAAAGGTAGAAATCTGAATTTTCATAAATGATTCATATTCCTTTTCAATATGAAAACTAGTTTGAGTCATGTTTTGGTGTTAATCAAAAATTAATGAAATTAATTATATACGTCCCGAGTTTTTGCTTCCACCACTTTTTGCTTGATATTTCAATAATAGTAAATACCTTTGTGCTCAAACAACGTTCATCCACTAATATGAAAAATGTCCAGATTATCTGTTTTTAAACGCCCCCTCTACCCCTTCAGGTTTCAATACAATCCCAAAATTGAAAGTCTACGGAGATTTTGCATTGCATCAGCCATTAATAAGCCCGGATGATAACGTTAAAAAATTGTGCGAGGTATCCCGAGTACTTCCGAATGGAGAAAAGATGAAAACATTTCCCATTATAAATCTCCGTCAGAAAATTGTTTTCGTTCCTGTGAAATTTTATGAGTGAAAAGGGATAATTGTTCAATGAAGATGTTTTGGATATAATCCCTTTCATCGATTTCAATTGTATTTCTTTCACAGGCATGTGTATTTTTATTGAAAATCATCAAAAATTGATCGAATCAATAATTGGGACAGACTATAGACAAGTTTCTGCTATTTTTCAAATTTTGCAGATTTGTTTGAATAGTGTTTCTTAATTCTTTTATCAGAAATAACATAAAAGTTCATTGCAAAACTCTCATTTAAGAATACAACAAAGCATTGAGAGAATGACTCCCTCGTTAATTCATGAATTCCAGTCTAATAGTTTTAGTCCCTTTCTTGTCTCTTAAACGAGCGATAATTTCTGTTCCAGGAAAACCAAGTGCAACAGTACCTTCATATTGAACCGGAAATCCATTTTCTGGGGCTTCAATATCGATTGTTCCGTGTTCCATGCACCCCTTATCGGTGACATATCTAACATCGTTTTCCTTCGATATAAACATAGCGCAACGTATTGGACGGAATCGCTTATGATTTCTGTTTTCATCTTCAAATGACTCTTTCAAGTCGTATGAAGACACGTCTCCTAGTTTCACGAGATCTCCAGCTTTGTAAAGAGCTCTAAAGCATTGTTTACACCACGTTTCTCCTTCTTGAACAACTTTTTTATTTTCATCATCTCCTTTCATAATCGGTCTTATCGTTTGAATACCATCAGAATAAGTCCAGTCGTGAAACTACAGATACAATCAAACATAAACAGAAAGGATATATTTTTAAGTCATAAATTCTAGCCTGATGGTTTTGGTCCCTTTTTCGTCTTTTAAACGAGCAATAATTTCGGTTCCAGCAAACTCAAGTTCAACAGTACATTTATAATGGATCGGAAATCCATCTCCTGGGACGTCAATGTCGATTGTTCCGTGTTCCTTGCATCCTTCGTCGGTGACATATCTTACATTTTTCTCCTTTGACGTAAAGAGAACGCACCGTATTGGTTTAAATCGCTTATGCTTTCTGTTTTCATCTTCAAACGACTCTTTTAAATTGTATGAAGACACGTCACCTAGTTTCACAAGATCTCCAGCTTTGTAAAGAGCTCTAAAACTGTGTTTACACCACGTTTTTCCTTCTTGAATAACCTTTTTCGTTTCATCATCTTTACCATCTATAAACGGTCTCATCGTTTGAATACCATAAGAATAAGGACAAACTCTTGCCTTAATGATATTATTCTCATGTCCATACAACAATGCACCGCAGACTACTGCTAAAGACGAATCGAACGGAACGTACACAGGTATGTCTTTGACGTATTTCCGGATCTCAGAAACAACACCAAGAGACTGAGCCAAACCTCCTACAGCTAACACACAGTCGATATCTCCATGTTTTGAGATAATATGTTGCAGTTTCTCAAAAACATTTTTACCAATCGGGTTAATAAAATTTTCTAACAAAAATGAAGATGGGAAGAATAATTTCCCGCGACCTTTAACCTGCACGGCATTTATTTCCATTTGTTTAAACCGGTCTTGGATAGAATACTCCCAAAGATTTTCTGCCATTGATTTTAGAGATGAAGGAATCTGAAAACATATCTGTTTGTCAGTGCTAGGGTCTATTAAACGTTTTTTGTTTTCAAAATTTTCAATCAGCAACATATAGTCAGATCGATGTTCTGTTTTAAATTTCTTTAAAATTTCTTTTCCAAACACGTCCTCCAGCCACTGTATAAATTTTTCGTTGATGTAGACTCCGCCAAATGCGCCTCCACAAGCTCTTTCTACGATGTGAATTTCTTTCTCACCTTTGATCGCAATGACACTTATATCCGTCGTGCCCTCTGATAAAAAGTTTAAAAGAACTGAATATAATTTGGTATTATTTACATTTGAATTCAGAAGTAAATGTCTGTCTGTCCTTCATTCTGTCTGTGTGTAATACTTTCGTTTCCGGGCGATATCTTAAGTAGGTGTCGGACACGCGATATTCATGAAACTTAAAATTAAAGAACATTATAATCAATATACGTTCATCATTTCAGAATTTAAAAAATATTTTGATTATATTATACTTTTATTCATATGAATATCGCTGGGTGTCCCATAGCACCTCATAATATCATCCGGAAACAAAGTGTTACACATTGACAGAATGATAGATGACAGGCGGTCAGATCGACGGACATACCCAAATTTATTATTTACCACTTTCAGTGAAATTTAGATCAATATTTATTTAATAGTGATATAGTTTCAATAGGGGTACAAAGCGTTATTCATAGTAAAATTCATTCCGAACTGCTATTTAAAAAATAGTTCAATAGTGGTTGTTTTAAAAGAAGTGAATTATATTTGTTATTTTTTCTTTTCAATTCAAAAGCAAATGCCTGTCTGTGTGTAATACTTTCGTTTCCGGGTGTTATCTTAAGGTGGTATGAGACACGTGACGATGGTCACAAAAATATTTTGAAATTAATATACTTTTATTCATATGAATATCGTAAGGTGTTCAATAGCATCTTAAAATATCATCCTCAAACGAGGTGTTGCGCATCGACAGAATGATATACATACAGGTATTAGACAGACGGAAATACCCAATTCATATATCATAATCATAATCAATAAATATGAATAACAAGCAATATTTTTTTACAGAAAGCTAACATTCATACATTCTTTTTTAATATTTTTTTATATAAACACAACAAGATATCTTTTTTTCTAAGAGATATCTACTTGAAATAGTCTACTTATTTTTGCAATTTTTTGTGGTTTGTTTTTTATCGCAAATACATGTATATTTGTATATTGAATATTAACCGTACTGTAATGTTTTCCATATCTTGTACCTGTCGAGAAACATAAATACATGGTGGCTTCATTAAGGATAAGAAAGATCATTGCTTAATTTAAAAAAACCCCAGGAAAATGTCCATTTAACAAATGATATGATTGCCTTAACCATAACATCAAACACCAGACAATGTATTAGTTTACCTCCCATATCAACCACCAACATCTTCGTTTTCTTCGCTAGATTGCTGTCGTCTTTCGCATTAGAAATATTTTTCATATTTTGAAATCGGCAATACAGTGCTGCAGCTTCGGGTTCAGATACAAGCATGACGTCATCTGATTTTATTCCCGCCTGCCAATAAAAATGGAATTTTTTTTAATTTAATCATTAGAATTGCGAAAATATATTCAAATTCTACAACTACAAATACCTTTTCTGCAGCTTCCTTTGTAAACTGTTTAGCGGCATCCGACCAAATGGCGGGAACTGTAAGCACCCATAGGATGTCTTGATCTCTTAAAGGCATTCCTCTCTGCTCCAATCTTTTGAATAAATCATTCTTAAAATATCGGATGATCATGCTGATAATGGTTAGCCCTAGCATCGGTTTACCGCATTCATCTTCTATAATGTCTGTTCTAGAAATTTTCTGTTTCAAAGAAAAAGACACAATTAAACACATAAATATTTTTTTTCAAAGTATACAAATTACTAGTTGATTTTTATCTCTTTCCCTGTCTAGTTTTGAACGTACTTTACCTCACGATAGAGCAGTCTCATTTTAATCTTCTTAAAGAAGTACCAATCTTGGTGCTGCCCAGTTTCGACAAGATTTGAATATTCTTCCTCTGCCGTATATCCAAACGATTTAAAGGTTTTGTCAGGATTCAAGAGAACAGATGAAGGAGCCTTTGGTGACATCGTTTGGGATCCATTTCCGGTCCAATGGTTTACTTCAATCTTTAAGGGATCAAGTAGGTAATCACTTCGAAAAGAAAAGGCATAACGACTGTATGCTGTCCCAAAGTCTATAGCAGCGACAAGAAGCCTCTCTTCCGAGGAGCTAGTACCGCCAGCCATTTATTTGATTATAAACAAGAAGGGTGTATTACGGTAGACAAGGAGGTTTAAAAGCTGACGATAGGTTTTAAAGGTTTTATAAGTTGCCAATAGAGCAATTAACGGACGATTGATTTAACTCATACGCAATTTCTTGTATGTTTACGTTTACTTTACAATTGTCCAGAAATCTTATCATTTAATGTGTTGTTATTTTAACAAATAACTGCGGTTCAATCTAACATATATGGTTTCTATCAAACAGTGTATTTGAAACAATTTTTTGTAATGTTGATGATATTTACATCCTAAAAGAGTGAAATGGTTCAAGAAAAACAGAATACCATAAAATACAAGTTGATTACCATGATTTACTGTTGAAAAATACTTCTGAAATTAGTTTCCTACAATGGAAATGAATAGAGAAAAAAATTAAAATACTTACATTTTAATTCAAATGACAAATATGGCAAACAGAAAAGAGAGCAAACTGTAGTTCCAGCCATTTATTTGGACTAACCTTCTCTGGGTACGCCTTTTCGTTTTTGCAATGATTTCCAAACAAACCCTTTGAAGATTCACACCAATCACTGGTCTTCTGTTCAGTCTGGTGGAGTATCATACAAAACAGCGACAACTGTTTTGTTGAAACCTGACCAGACGTTTTACAGCTTTGGTTACGACGCAGAAGATAAATATGCAGAGCTGTATGAAACAGAAGAACACGAAGAATGAAACAACTTTAGTCGCTTCAAATAAAAAATAGAAATGCACTGGTATTCTGTTTTCTCTTATGCAGTTCTTTTCAATACTATAAAATTTTTAAAATAGGTACTAGTATTCGATGTAATTCTTTTTAAAATGGTTACTTTCCTAAGTTCATTAATAGGATAGATCAAAAAAAGGGTGATCATTTATTTACTTAACAGAAGTATGGCAATAGAAGAAATGGATGGTAAAAAGAAGCCGTTTATGACCAATTCAACACAGGGCATTCGATATCAAATAACATTTATTGGGCCGGTTAAACGACAAAAAGCATCCTAGAAGCAATAAGCGTTGACGGCATTTTTATGGGTATTGACAGTTCCCATCATTTGGCCAGACTCTGCAAATGAAAAATGACAATAACAAAACGTCAAACATCTCAAAAATGCATAAGACGGAATACAAATTCAAAGCAGAGCAACACGGACCTCTAAAAATATAGTGGTAGGATCAGGTTCCTAGGAAATGTGAGCATCCTCTGCTGGCCGGACGCACCCGCCTTGTGGTCCTTGACTCAACTGGGCAAGTCATAAACGAGGTAAATGTCAAATTCTTGGAAATGTCATAATAGGGAAAAACGAAACGTTGATGATTGGGTTTGTTTGTGATGGTCAAAATAAAAAAACTTGAGCAAACACGAACCTCCTTTACAGTGGAGGTAGGATCAGGTGCCTAGGAGAAGTGCACATCTTTTGCTGACTGGTCACACCCGCCGTTTACAATAGAAGCGGCAAGATAGATATAATGTCTTTGTGCATCATTTCACACATTTAGATTTTGATTGACCTTACCTTAAAATGTGTTTCTTACAGCTATTAAATAAGTGCATCGTTTGTCATTTATCCAAATCAAGTGGTAGATAGTTTAAGCAGAATAAATTATTATACCAACTTCAATTGTTGACTTTAGTAATTTAATTTACCTTTCAATAGTACTAGTTTTTGAAAAATAAACATAATTTTTGGAGTGCATAAACCAGAAGCTGCTGCCATGTACTGTCGCCTACTTCCGATTGATAGATTTGAAAGTGGGGGATAACACCAGATGCTGGTGCCTTTAACGTTTGAAAGAGGGAAAAAATTCATAGTCATTGGACCGTAAAATCCAAACCGATTCGGTGTGTTATCACAGACAAATACAATGACAAATGTGTTTAAAAACTCATAAGAATTTAATGTTGTTATTATACCCCCCATTCAAATAAATGATTCCGTTTCATCAATATAAGAGCACTTAATTCTGAAAGTAGACAAACACTTTTATTTTAACAATTCGACACATATATTCACTCTTTTGTCAAAGTCTTTAGAATATAAACATAATATCCTAATATATTGATCTTCGAGAACCTTACATTAATTTAAAGAAACATGAAAAAGAAATTATCTTTAAAATTATCTGCTTCCGAAAATCTCAAATATTTGATATTTTCATATAAGCTCTAAACAATAAATATAAATACATTTTAGTTAGAACAACATTTTCGAAATCTTAATCTTTACTGAAATTCAATCCCTGATAAGAAATTGGTGCAACACGTTTCATAGTAGGGGTTATTGAGCAAAATAATACAACAAATTGTTCTATGTTTAAAGCCAAAAGGTCTGTAATTAATGATCATTCTATAATATTATATTGACACTTGCAAATGATTTTCTTTATAAAACACTGTTAGTGCAATCCGTTGTTATTCATACATAACAGCGGCCTGGGTCAAGAGGTCAAATGACCGTATGGATAACTTTGGTCAATACTTTTTCTATGTACTAAAACAAACACATATATGGCCTTATATCGCAAAGACTTTAAAGAATAACGAAAAAAACTTGTCTGTATTTTGCTAAACGGAGTTTTATTCGTTTTTTTTTAAATATACGTAACATTTTTTTCCGGGGATAAATGATCATGGCGTAAGATTCACGCAAGATAATGTTTGTGGATCAACATCGTAACAAATCGTTCTAAAAAAAATACAATCGCAATTTGTCAAATTTGTTACAATCAGTTATAGTTCATTTCCGATTCTCATAATAAGTCTCGATAAAAGTCCCAAATACAGTATCAAAGACCTTTTGTGCTTAATGTTAGACAGTCCATTCACAATAAATTTTAACTCTATATTCCTAAAAAGGAGTGGTTTATCTTTGTGGATAAGTAAAGGGTCTATTGCTTGAAAAAATTAAAATAGAATGTAAAAACAGTGAATGGCTTGGGAGAGTTCATGTCACAGTTAAATTGGAGATCACAGTGACAGAAATAAAAGTAACACCTATGATGCACACCGGTGAGCAAGTCACTGCAACGTTTGACTTTCTGTAAAACTGGGGTTTTACCATAAGTTTTCAGATAACTTTGTCTTACTACTGAAGAAGTACAATTCAGTTTTATCAAATGTTTATATCAATAAAATTATGTAATTATTTCTCATCTTTAGCATGAGAGAAACGCGGTTTTAACGTCAATAACATT
The DNA here is from genome assembly GCF_963853765.1 of Magallana gigas. Lineage (NCBI taxonomy): Eukaryota > Metazoa > Mollusca > Bivalvia > Ostreida > Ostreidae > Magallana > Magallana gigas. The sequence goes on along the minus strand of NC_088859.1, from coordinate 2,634,577 downwards.
AGAATTGGCGGTATCCATTGTCGAAGACCTAGGAACTCGCTTACTCTTGATGGCCCTGTTTGAATACCAAACTTGGATGTTTAGGATGCATTCAACATTATAAGTCCATATGACTAATCTTCATCTTATTCTAAACGTTCCATTAATTAAAATTGTTTGCTACATTTTATTGAATATATCAAGATCTTATTAATGTCAAATTATGGGTTTCCTTGAATAATCATTGTAGTAGTTCTGAAAAAGGTTAAACACTCCATATAAAGCGGTTGAACTCTTAATCCTCGTAAAAGATATCTCGATTCCAAAGAAACCAATCATAAATTAAAATAACTTTTATATATTTTGAATACTAGTTGTATTTTATTTTTATTTTTAAATGTTTCGGGTGGTATGAGACACCTCCATGTTGTGACGTATTGTTTATTGAAAAAACAATAAAATGAAGTGTACTTATATGAGTAGTTTCTTTCCCAATATTGCCACCTGAAAGAGTAGCAAAGATATACTGTGAACATGTAACTTTTGAGTTCGAATCTCGCCGTGGGTTTTACATTTTGTTTAACCTCATCAAATATTCTTAAAGGCTATATTTTTGGTTAAATACTGTAAAATTTGAAAATTTTAAACTGACGAAAGTATTGTAATTATACTGTACTTTAATGCGTTACAATATAAATGGAATGTAAATTAAGAGAATAATAATTGTGAATCTTTGAATTAAGGCTAAAAAATGTCTTTACTTACAACATTTAAGAATTATTCTTTAGATAGTTGGTATAAACAATGTTATATCTTGATGATTCGCAGTTATCTATAAAATGTTTACTTGATATTTTTGTCATTATTGTAAATGTGACACCAATACACTTCCGTACAATATCTGTATAATTTATAAAAAAAAAAACGGACTTAAACGAAGTAAGACGTCAGTGCGCCTGACTTGCAAACGACGAATGACGGTTATAAAAGCACTGCAAGCGTCCTGTTGTATTGCATTCGAGAGACCAAAGAATGTTTTTATGGGAATCACCCTTTGCGAGTGGCATCCAGTTTTGAAGTGAAATGATACGTACGTTAAGTTTTAAAAAGGCATGTCAATCATTTGACTAACGATGCACTAGCGAAGACTTGAATACTATTTTCCTCTTACGACCAGCCACGGTAGCCAGGAATCGCTAGGTGATTTTCATTTACAGAAATTTTAAACAGGGAAATACAATATCATGCCATGAATGCCACCCAACTTTACTATGGTACAGTTATTAAAGAGATTTCTTTTAATTTAAGAAAGACGTTTTAGTATGTGTATAGCGATTGTTTGGAAAGTGACCCATTACTGTCGCATGTAGAGCACGAGCTAGGTCGTGCATGTGATTGACAACCAAATACTCGCTAAATTGTTGATGAACGGATTTATTTTTTATTTGGTGTGGATGAAAAATAAGCAGGTAGTATTATACACACATCAAATGAGATGTAAAATTCACGTTTCATTGGAATACATATATAAAAATCATCATGTATATGCTTTGCTGTCAAATTGTAAATTTTGAATGTACTGCCACCGGGTAAATTCAAAATTAATAACATGATAAGACAGAGGAAGAGACAAAACTAAATGTACAAGTTTTTGAACAAATATAAATTCAGGCAAAATTATTACTTGAATATCACACACTCAAGTTATTAACGGTTTTAAACACTCCGATTGATAAAAAAAAGGTGATGATAAAGACTAGATTTTTTGAATTTTTTAAACGTTTTGAATTATATAGTATATTATTACTCAAATAGTATTGCAATAAACAGTGCCGTTTAGAGACAAAAAACCCAAATGATATACATGTTAGCTATATGCTATAACGTCACAGTCAGCGAACGGGGCTTTATTGTGATAAGTATTTATTGGGTTTAGCAGGAAGAGCAAAATATATTAAAAACATTTTAACATGAACAACCTTGAAGTATTTGACTTTTTTTAACGTAATTATAAGTAAAATAAATCATGTAAAAAAGTTAAATTGGAAACCTTCTAAATAGCATTTTTTTATTTCTTCTATAGAATCTGTCATTGACGATGTGTCTATTTCGTTATTAGGTTTAAAAAGGTAAAAATGCATTGACGTTTGAATTTACATATTATTACAAACATTTTTTCCATAAATCCTACTCGTCATTTTTTTATATTTAAGTTAATTTATTCTAATTTGTTTTGTAATTTGGAAAGAATGAGTACACCTTTGATAAAACACGAAAATAATGTACATTATATTCATGTTTTAATCATTTTATTACAGAATGGTACAATATGAAACAAAGTTTTTTGGAAAATCAGCATTCATTTATTATCCTTAAAATACCGGTTAAATGACTTAACGCTATTATTGTTATTTCAAAATTCCAAACATATCAAGCATATCAAACATATATGCTAATATTGATTTTCTTGGTCCCCGTGTTGTTTTATACGCCTGTTAACCTCAGTTTAAATGGAAGCAACATTTTTCTTTCGGTAAATTTAAAAAGATTTTGCGCTCAGTTACTGTTGACAGTGGCATTTAAAGATATTTGCTACATCAAGATTCCGCATAACGTGGCGCAAAGGAGGGCGTTCTCTGCTGTAGATTAAACTAAACCTGCAGCAATTAATATACACATTATGCTACGTTGCGAAATTTAATTTCACGCTAGTTGGTTTTATGTTTTGTTTTGTATGCACCTATGTTTGATTTATCTTTAGGCTGTTTAAAATTAATTCTACGTTTAACGTAACCCGCGCGCGTAGGTTTCAGCGAAATTGTCGTTTTGAAAAAACAAACAAATCCGGATTTGAAAAAGTCGTTTCGGTTTGAGTTTTCATTTAGCGAATGAATTCTACATCCTATATGAGAGAAAAACATGCTCAATGACAGTATTGAGGTATTCAGTTTTTACAATACGAAGAACACGAGAGTCTACGCCACTATCAAAGTAAAAAAAAACAACAATAATGGATCAGACAAACACATGATCGAAGTTGGCAGTAAAAATCTTATTCGAGACTGTTTTTAAAATGTCGGTTGTCAAGTCACAGAGCCTGAACCATGCTGAACCAACTTCCACCCAAAAAGGCAAAAACGAGGTTTGTTGTATATATTTATTTAAGTGATCCATCAAACAACTGAAATGACTACCCATCTTATTTAACAAAAACTCAGAATTTGTACAGTTAAGTTATTTTTGCATTTTTTTAAGAAGGGGAAAGCTTAAGCAATTTCTTACCACAGCTGTACTGAAAAAATATAAAAAGAGTTGAGTTAAAAAAATTATACCTTTCTCCATCGACTTTAATATTAGCTTCAAGATGTGATAAATTTGTTCTTTTTTAACTTTTGTTCAATTTCAAAGGTGAATGACCCTATAAAATCATACACAGATTTCAGTGTTCGAACTACCAATATTTGGTTTTAAATATAATAACTGTGGATGTAATACCTTGAAGTGAAGCAATGCATTAAGTCAGCATAATTTACTGATTTAGATAAGAGTTTTGACATGATAATGACTGCAAATCCCTTTCATTTGAAATGTATCTACATTTTTAATAACATGTTCAGGAATAATAATTCATTCATTCACAATATATAATAGGAAGAAACTAACAGGTGGCCCAGCTAAAGTGGAAGAACGAAGAGAAGTGGAATACACTTGTAGGGTGGCAGTTATTTCAAGAACCCTGTCTTGAGTTCTTAGAAGTAGGTATAGTGAATCTTACAACACAACTCTGATAAGTTAAATTTTAAAATGTGTCATTATGAAAATGTATGAAATAATATCATTATTTTGATTGTAGATAATCTGTGAATCACATGTGTTGTGCAACATTTTCCCTGAAAAGAAAAAGTTTTCCCTTTGGTTGCTATGTTGATGTAAATCCATTGGATGTACCCCTTGATGTGCTTGCAAGTCACTCCACTTCTCGTCTAGTATACATGATGTACCCACAGAAAGGATATAAACATAAATTACACAAAAGTATATGCTTTGAAAATGCAAAAATTAACATGGACTGAATCTTACCATATGTATTATATGACAGTGTTGATATATTAATAATTGAATGGGTGACTTTCAATAAATACACACTTGTTTGAAATTTTTGTTTGTTTATTTTTTTCCTCCCTCCCTCTTAGGTTTTAAATTTTCATGTTACGTTAAACGTAGAATTAATTTTAAACAGCCTTATTTTTCATTTTACGCCATTTATTTGGAATATGATTGCTATCATGTAAAAAAAAGAAAGAAGAATTGATGACAATATAAATCAGAGTACCGAAATGAATTTTTTTTACTTTTTCGACAAGAATGTCGAGAAACCCCCATATGAATCATGTTAAATAATATTTAAAGATAAAATTAATTCAATCAAACTATGTATCAGTAGTAGAAATATTTCTCGAAAATTGTATGGATCCAAGCAATATCGAACTCTAGTCTCGTTCAACCAAACACTCGGCTCACATCGTAAATCGCCGACAAGCAAGAGAGACTCTCTGCTTGTCGAAGATTTACGGAGACAGCCGAGCGTCGAGTTGAACGAGACTATATTGAACTCTGGCGTAGGAATACATGCGACTACAAAAATATTTAAATTGTTTGTATAATTTAAAATCTACGGCGGCGTGGAAGGGCCAGATGAAAAAAAAATTAATCTTATTCGTTCGGACAAATAAGCTATTTGTTCGGACGAACTAGGATTTGTTCGGACAAATAAGTTATTTGTTCGGACGAATTAGGATTTGTTCGGACGGTTTAGGATTTGTTCGGACGAACTAGGATTTGTTCGGACAAATAAGTTATTTGTTCGGACGAACTAGGATTTGTTCGGACAAATAAGTTATTTGTTCGGACGAATTAGGATTTGTTCGGACGAATGAGTTATTTGTTCGGACGAATTAGGATTTGTTCGGACGGTTTAGGATTTGTTCGGACGAACTAGGATTTGTTCGGACGAATTAGTTATTTGTTCGGACGAATTAGCTATTTGTTCGGACGAATTAGGATTTGTTCGGACGGTTTAGGATTTGTTCGGACGAACTAGGATTTGTTCGGACAAATAAGTTATTTGTTCGGACGAATTAGGATTTGTTCGGACAAATAAGCTATTTGTTCGGACGAATTAGGATTTGTTCGGACGAATTAGTTATTTGTTCGGACGAATTAGCTATTTGTTCGGACGAATTAGTTATTTGTTCGGACGAATTAGCTATTTGTTCGGACGAATAAGTTATTTGTTCGGACGAATTAGGATTTGTTCGGACGAAATAGCTATTTGTTCGGACAAATAAGTTATTTGTTCGAAATAGCTATTTGTTCGGACAAATAAGTTATTTGTTCGGACGAATTAGGATTTGTTCGGACGAATTAGTTATTTGTTCGGACGAATAAGTTATTTGTTCGGACGAATTAGGATTTGTTCGGACGAATTAGTTATTTGTTCGGACGAATTGGCTTTATGTGGGTGTTATTTGTTCGGACAAATATAAAATTAGAACTCTTTTCTTTTGAAAACTCAAAAAGATGGCTCTGCATGAGAAAGTGCAATTTTACCATTCTCTTGGATTTAATCAAGATGAAATTCTACAATACTTATCAGAGCTTAATAATGTTGTTATAAGCAAAAGGACACTTAAAAGAGTTCTTTCTTCCGCCCATTTGTACAGAAGAAAACACTACAGCGATTTGTTAGAAGTGGCTTTATTCCTCGAAGGAAAACTTGAAACAGCAGACAAGCTTCACGGGTACAAGTTAATGCATCTTCAATGTATACAGTCTGGTTACACTGTGACCCAAGAAACTGTTAGACTTCTGCTCCAGATTATCGATCCACAGGGGGTGCAACTACGGCGTCGAGGTAGATTAAGACGGCGGATATATTCTAATCCTGGTCCGGACTTCATGTGGCACATTGATTCTTATGACAAACTTAAACCTTATGGTATCTGTATCAATGGCTGTATCGATGGGTTTTCTAGGCATATCATTTGGCTAGAGGCATATTCGACAAATAGTGATCCAGCGGTAATAGCAAGCTATTTCATGTCTGCCGTTGAATCTAGAGTGGGGTGTCCTAAGAGAATCAGAGCTGATATGGGGACAGAAAATGGTCACGTAGAAAATATGCACAAATTTTTAAGATACGAAGACGTTGATGAATTTGCACAAAGATGTTTTCTTTATGGCTCCAGTAACCATAATCAGAGGATAGAGGCTTGGTGGTCATACCTTAGAAGCCACCACGCTCAGTTTTGGATATCCTTTTTCCATGAAATGAAGGAAGAAGACCAATTCTGTGGCAACTTTCTCGACAAAAATTTGGCGCAGTTCTGTTTTATGCAGTTAATACAGGTAAATAAGTAAACAATTGTTTTTACCCAAAGTTGAAAATAAATAAAAGATATAAATAAAATTTGGGTAAAATGACACAAATGTAGCACAAAATACATTTTTGTAGAGTAGAACGTTAACAAAGATATACATGTACATTTAACAACAATAGTGATAATGTACGGTGGATGAACATTACAAACATATATGTGTATGAGATCTTAATCATCTTCGCTAGCCAAGGGTTTTCGGTCCACTTTGCTCCCAATGAACGGGGAGCAAAGTGGACCGAAAACCCTTGGCTAGCGAAGATGGATCTTAATAGATCAGTGGATAAAGCGCTGGTACGGTACACCAGAGGCCCTTGGTTCAAGTTCCGGTCGAGACTTTACTTTTCACCACCTCTTACATTTGGCGTGCCAATGGGCGCTATTGTGAAGATATATTATCCATCATAGAAACAAATGGCAAATCCATTGATGAAGGCTCACATACATGTATTTTTATTGCTGATGATAAATAATCATTTTAGTTAAGGTGACCTAAAATAAAAACGAAACGCTTATACAAGTTCACTTACACAAAAATTTCTTTTACTTACAATTATGAAAATGAATATTTGATGATCATTTGCCGACTGTTTCCAAAGATTCCGTAAGGAATACCTAGCTATGAATAACTGCAAACAAAGAATACTAGTATATCCCGCACGAACACCCTCGTTGTCATTTGTATTGTCCTAGTTAAATGAAAAATGCGTGTCAAAGTAATTATACTAACATTCATACATGCGTATCGGTATTGTATAGCAACCCCACCCCCATGGTAGCTTTTCTCCCCGGAAAACCTGCTACATAGTAGCATTCTACAATATGATATTGTTTCGATTTGGATACTTTTTGATAGTTTCAATTTGAAAATATATGCTATGACTATCAATAACCATTCAATTGTATTTTGCATGCTACACTGTATATTAAGAGAAAAATTCAAATTATCCTAATTTCAAAGATAGTCTGGTAATGTATCCTGATTTTTTGGGCATCAACAGGTTTAAATGCAAATAAACAAGAAATAATTTATCAAGGAAAATTATCTAAAACTGGGGAACATCGCCTGTTTCCTATATATATTTAAAGCGTTGTGTTTCGTGCACGTGTGAGTTTTCAAGATTGTAAGATGGAATTATTTCTCCCCAACTCGTACACATCTCTGATTGAGTTTTGAAAGTTACATTTTACCAGTCAGAGTACAAAGAAAACATGTATATCAAATCCTTCAGTAAAAATGAAGAAGTATAGCGCCTTTATCCATGCACTAGAATTTTGGCAACACCCATGTTTGAACGGAAAGTACCTGTCACTAAAAAAAACTGATTTTTCATAAATTCAGGAAACCTGCATCGCGAAATGAATATATAGAGCTCTGGGTATAAAGTCAGTTAATATTTTGAACCGTGATAACCGTTCAGAATAATGCACTGAATGTAAGTGTAAATAGAGTATATTGTGTTATTAGAGCTGTTTATATTGATTGTGCGCATACTTAGAATTAAGCAAGCTTTGCGAAAAAGATTCAGCAGATGAAATACATATAGTTTAAACTTTTTATTCTAACTTACGCTTTAAGTTAACAAAATCAAAATGGCCTATGCGTTACCACGCATACAACACACTTCTTCAAAGTATTGTCTATATTAATGTATGTGGTTATATACATGTATGTATTAGAAAAGACACTAATGGAAATATTCATCCAATTTTCAGTAAAAAGACCACGTTTATCTAAAATTAATTCAATGTAACGTATACTACGATACCTGTAGAACATAATTTTAATAGGATTTCTTAAATTTAAAGTGGTTCAAATACTCAAATATCCAACTTTTTATTACATACTTCTGTAACTATTTTCCTATATATCCCCGATTTTCCCTATAAAATTCAGAAACAAATTAATGATGCTGTGTGAGATAATTAAATTAAGACTATCTTAAACTGGTAATTGTGTAATTTGCGTTTCTTTAAATATAATTTAACGAAATATTGTATAATATTGAACACGTACAATGTATGATGTTTGTAAAAGAGCTACATGTATATGGTATACTGGTAGGCGACATCGTATATTAAGTACGTTTTACCTCTTTATAACTAATAATGTTATTTTAGAAATGTATATTGCTTTTGATTCTGTTATGTTTATATTTGTTATCATCGTTATTTTAGGACGAACTTCAAGAAGTCGTTCATCTCTGGAACACGCATCGAATGCGTCAATCTCCTCACCAAGTGTCTCCAAGCGGCAGGCCACTTACAATGTACCGGCTTCCCCATTTGTACAATGCAGAGCATCACTTATGCCAAGTTTCACTGGAAAAGATTCGCGTTTGTAAAGAAGAATGTTCTTTTAAAGGACCTTGTCCGTGTGATAGATTTGAGCTATGTTGCTTGTTGATGGCAGAAAACAATTTGCAACCTCCGGTTAACAGTGACACTGCAAAACGATTGTACAATGCTTTGAGAAATAACATACTTCAGAGTTTGTAATTCTAATTACATGTAGATGTTATTCACTGTGTTAAATTCGAATTATCTATCTGTTCAAACATTAAAAAAAATACAAGTAAAAAGAAACTACGATACTTTTTAAGGCTTTAAAATCCATTGATAAAAAATCCATTTATCCGCGAGATGATTTGGATACTGTGAAAAATGTACAAATACGGTAAAAGTAGTTCTGGAAAATCAGGTTCTTAATACATGTATATTGTATGAATTTTTCAAAAACTTATTGCAAATCAGCATAATTGCAAATATTATTGCAAATAATCCCATCAAAACCCTCTGCCTTGCAGATATATAAGAAACATGTCCTTTTATTATTTTTTCTTACGAATAACTGTAAAATAATCAGTTTAAAAAAATCAAGTTCAATGGAACGATGAAATGAAAATAAAGCGTTAAAAAAGATCACCCCACCCTCAAATTTGAACCCAACTAAGTTGGCTTTTTATGTACGTTATATCGTTGAACCCACGGGTTTTCTTCACACTACATCGTTGAAATAAGTCTAATGTAGAGAAATTCAATGAGTATCCAAAAATTTCGCAAAATGTACATTTTCTTTGCCAATAGAAGTATGATTTAACATTAGTTTGACAAATTTAGGGGGCAACCCCCCCCCCCACCCCCAACCCCCCCCCCACCCCCACCCACCCCCTTAAATGCGCTACTGTTTATAAAGCCCGTCTGACCATATTGACACGTCGAAACTGAACGCAGCGCAACGTGTTGTTTGTCTCCTCAAAGATTGATTCCGATCATCACAAGTATGGGGGGGGGGGGGGACACGATTACATGCTGCTCTTATTAACGATGTAGTACAGTTCGATACGATGATACCGATTGAAAATTGTGCTGATCGCGGAAAACTTTTGACGGTTAAATTTTTTCTATGATAACATGATTATAATGTGACCTTAAGATCTGATGCGATTACTCTACAATTAAGATCACGATTTCAATCGCACTGCGAATCGTGATTGCGGGAACGTAGCACAAAATAAGTAAAAGGCATTTAGTGATGTAAAATGAATTATTTTGAAGATTTTGGAGTGCATATGCATACAACGACTGAAAATCAAGCTACGGTAATTAAACGTCGCTGAAAACAGAATTATATATATTGATTTATTCTTTAATTCATTAAATTTATAATGCTATCTTTTATTTTTTTTTCTATATATGAGAGAGAGAATGAGAAGTATAAATATATGTAATAAATAAGAGTCAATCAATGTATGTATTAAAAACCGATAATTTAAAACCTGCAGACTCAGATTACTTACAGTTAAAAATTAAAGAATAAATAAAAAGCTTTTGCTATCTCAATTAAAATTCTAATTTACTGTGGTTAAAATTTACTTTAACGTCTTCATGCTTTCTTTTTTAAATGCTAATTCGTAATTTTAAAAATTTAAATCTGAAAATATCTCTCTTTCCATCTATCTCGCTATCTATCATTGGATACAGTGACAAAGAGTGTATGTGAGCCCCCACCCCCCCCCCCCCCAAATAAAATTTTTAAAAAAATGAGGAACACTTCCATAGATTACAGCAGTTGTATGACCTCCAGATATCATTAGTTAATCAGAAATTCTTCAAACCAGCTTCTTCTGTGATCATATAATTTTTTTCTCCTCATCAAAACTACATGTATTTTTGTAAAATCCCACCCCTCAAATCTAACTAATCTCTGACCCCCAGGGAAACATACAGTAACAAAAGGCCCATGGGCCACATCGCACACAACCTGAGCAACAATAAAAGCATGATAAAATCAGCTTAATGGAGACATAATACAAAATATCTGGACAATATAGTATAATACATGTAGATATTCTTCTGTTTATAATCAAGTCCCTTTTCTAACAGGATGGTTTTATATTCATATCACATGTTGAGCATCGCAGTTCTCAACAAGATCCTAGACAATTGTTTATACATGGGATATAAACCTAAATCAAACTCTGAACCCCTTGTGAGGCCCAAGAATTGTCCAGGGGCAAAAGTCTTAACAATTTTAAAGAATCACAAATTGGGAAAATACCATATATTATTATATATATAATAACATTTCAGTTTTTGTGAATTAAAAATGTTTCCTTTGTAAAATTGGATCCCGAATGTGGCCCCACCCTACTCCTCAAGATTTTTATTTTAACGAATTTGAATCTACACTACCCAATGTTGCTTTTACTAAAGTTACAGATTTTCTAAACAAATGGTTTTGTAGAAGATTTTTCTCCATATATTCCCATGTCAAAAATTTGTCTCCCTCCCCCCACCCCGTTGTGACCCCATCCTACCCTGGAGAAGATGTTGAAAATGTGAAAAGTTTACAGACAGACGGACGACAAACAAAATGTGATCAGAAAAGCTCACTTAAGCTTTCAGCTCAGGTGAGCTAAAAAGAAACCCTTAAAATTTCCATCTTTTAGTTTATTTACCATACACAGTAATTTCTTGCCTCTCTGTTCTATTGAAAAATATTTTCATTTTCAGATGTCTTTGTGATAACATTACGAATTAATTTTGAACCCTACAACCCAATAACTTCATAAAACATGAGCGACACAAAATGGTCGTTATAGCATAACCGAAAAAACAATATTGGCTGCGCCACGTAGTAATACATGTAGCATGTGCTACATAAAAAAATAGTGGTTTAAAAGTGTACAAATTGGAAATAATACAAGTAATACGAAATCATTCTTTGAATATTATGAGGTGATAATTTCGGTCAGAGCTTGGTCAAATCTATCATAAAGCTCGAAGGGCTTTATTGGATTTGAACACGCCCCGACCGAAATTATCACCTCATAATACTCAAAGAATGATTCCTTATTCCATAAAGATTTAAAAGGTTTTTTTCTAACGGTACATGTATGTCATTCTAAAAAGAACTTCGAACCAAATTTTATTCCCCAGGGGTCATGGTAGGAATAAACTTACAATATACAATATTTTTTGGCATTTCTGGTGCAGTGGATTTTTAATAAAAAAAAAAACCATTTCAAGACAGACACATTTTTTTTTCTTCAAAAAAGCCAAAAACCTAACCGACTGATGGATGGGAAAGCCTAAACCGTTATATGGCCGTTCAAAATAGGGGATAGCTAAAAATTCAAAAGAACCCATTATATTTTAGACAGCACATGTACATAAGCATATGTATGACCCATAAAGAATCATAAAATAGAATGAAGAAAACTCAACAAATATTCAATACTTTAAATTTTTATAACGCTATGCTGATTTTGCATTTTCAAATAAAAAACAGTCTGTTTTAGCATTCACAGAACCATGAAATAAAATTCATTTAATAAAAATAATTGCATAGCTATTTCAACATTTCAGCAAAAATGAATAAAAACATTATATAACAGGTTTTCACATTTCAATTGAAGGTTATCAAAATCAAAGTTAAGTTTTAGGATACAAAAAGATTTGATGTTATGCATCTCTTGAACATTCTTGTTTTTCTTTATATATTAAGAACTTATAATAAAAAAGACAGGCCTTTTCTCCTTTCAAAATAGTAAAAATACATGATTTATTTGTTCCCTACCTACAAATGAAGAGCAAAATAGGACACAAATATCATATTTTTCATCACATATCATTATTATTGAAGAAGACGAGTTCTCTTTTTCAAAACAATAATAAAGGAACTCTATAAAATTAAACTGTACAACCCGCACAGGAGACCACTGTGATTACCTGAGCAACAGTTCTCAACTCAAACTTAGTATCCCTCTACTTTCTTACTTACATGTAAGACTGCAAGAAAACTGCATCTTCAAATGCAAGAGTGAACAAAATTTCAACATAACCACATACATGCAATAAAGAAAATTTAAGCCCATTTAACACGAGTTAACATTTTTTTTAACTCATCCCCCCCCCCCAACCCCAAAGGTGACCTTCTTTGAGTACAGGAGTGTCATTGTTCTTAGAAATTGACATTTTGGGGGGAAATTCAAACAGTTCAAAACTTTTAAGCAATGTTCATTTCCATGCAGTGGTCACTCTGGAGAATGTTGTCTAATTCATACCGAAACTCAATATAAGACATGTATGTACATGGTAACTCCAGAGTTGGTCCACATGTGTGAGCAATTGGACGTCTTTCTATTCCAATCAACTTGGTAAATGTTACCTCAATCTTTTCAACACAAAGGATATCAGTTCCTGTTAGAAAACGAAGCAATCTCTGGATTGATTTCTGACTTTCCTGTGCCTTAATATACTGTTTGAAGTATTGTAAACACTGATTTTCAGCAGGTGTTTGTGGGTTTGAACTTATCATCTTCAAAACCTTTCTGACTGATGGCCTCTTAGATTCGTACATTTCAAGTAGATCAACTTCACTTGGAATTTGAACAATTATTTCATTTCTTCAAACTTCAGCCATTTTTTCTAAAGCATATTTTGGCTTTTGAATTAATTCTTTGTGTGCCATTTTCAAAAGTTCTTCTTGCATATTTTCAAATGTTGGGATTGTTTTACTTCCAAGTCGATCAAGCATGTCCAAGAAGTCTTCATTTTCATCTGCAGAAAGCTTTCGTTCTATTGCAACTTTTGCTAAATCTCTTTCTGATTTGCTTAGGTAAAGGAGAAAAGAATCAAGTAAAGTTTTCTCGCTTATGGAATGTTCTCCAAACAAGAGTGCCGTTACATATGCTGGAGCAAAATTCAGGGGGAAAATGTTGTGGTCTAAAAGACCTTTGACTAAAATTCTACCAACAGATTTCCATTCCTCCACTTGCCACTGGGGATTAAGAGCAGGCACACGGAAGTCTTCTCCTTCTGCTACCCTCGAGAAGAAATCAGCCCAAAAGGAAGTGTAAACATCTCGTGAAACACCAGATTGATCTGCACCTGCCTCATTAATGAATGAAAACTGAATGGACTTTTTAATGATCTGTGGGCTCTTGAACATTTCAATAAGCTCCTCTAGTACTTTTACTCTGTGAACAATTGTGGTTAGTTTTTCCTCTGGAGGAGGAGATGGACTTCTTGGCATCACTTCTTCAATGGTAATTTCAACATCAGTATTAAAAAATGCTTCATTAAAACTGTCCATCAAAACTGGTAGTGGTTCTTCTGTTCTGATAGTAGAGGTGCCAATCTCATGATTATCTGGAACTGGACATGTTAAAGTTAAAGACAATTTTGACCTCTTTGTAGGAGTGACGTCTGAATCTGGAAGGATGGGATCCCTTATGCTTTCTACATCACTAATTGTCTCCTCTATCTCAGGAAGCTCATTGTCACTTTCTGTTTCTAAGTCCTCTGATGATTTTTTTGTAAGTTCATCTTCTTTGTTTTCAGAACAGGCACCATTTTTGGTCTTGGTACAGAGATGGAAGCGTAACATACCCATTTTTACTGTATCATACATTTCTGCAATTGAAATCTTATCCTCAAACTCTGTCTGCGCAAAATCTAAGACATTACATGAAACTGCTGTTAGCAAAATATTTTTCTTTGATTGACCATTTGGGAAAAATATTTCTTTTGCCACTTCTAAAATGTCTGCTTTTTTTGCATCTCTCGGAAGTTCAATTTTACGGCTACCTCCACCATTGGAACTTCGGACATGTTTTCCGTTGTGCATCCAACCTAATTCAATTTTTCTTCTTAATTTCTGTGCATTTTTGTTCCCTCGTAAATTAAAACTCCTGGTAGGACGACTGCTACAAGCATCTGATTCATCACAGTTTCCCTTGGTCTGCAGTTTCATCTTACTTCTAAGTTTATCAAATAGAGCTGCTTTTCTTCCAGTGTCTGGCTTGGATAGACTTCTAAGATTGACTCGATCTCCAAATGCAGGTATATATCTGCTCAATTCTGAATCATCCATATTCTGAACTGCAGAAACATCAATCTAAAATGACATACATTGGTATCAGTACTAAAAACAAACATTTTAAGGGTATTTTATATTGATAAGCAGTTCATAACTAGAGGTACTGTGAGCAAGCTCACAATTGATACCCTCCGCTAAGAAAAAAATCATAACACAAGTATTTTTGCTATTATAGAAAATATTGGATTAATCTATTTCACTATCCATTTTCTATAAATAACAACTGCCTTTTTTTTTAAAGTGTTAATGCTAATATGAGTAAACAAACCAATTTCTATCCTTTAATTCCATTATATTTTAAGTTAACTGTTAATGCATGAGGACATTTGCATCCTTCCGTTAACAATCATGACTCAAATCAAATGAAATCCACATGTCAAGCAGCCATTTAATATTTAAATATTTTGAATTATTAATATACTGAGCCCCATTTTTTCCCAAAAAAAATTTTCCACAAATTTTTTTTCAGAAAAAAATTTCATCGGGGCAGGCCATTTTCAGAGAGACAGGGATGAGAACCTAAAAATAATTTTATGTGGCCTGAGACAAGCAAGCTTTGTGTCAAATTTGAGCTTCTAATATTTCCATTAATACATGACATGACACAGATAGGAATTAAGCATTTTTGAAACAATGACCTTGAACTTCCCCAATTGACTTTGGGTCAAGGTCATGACACACCCTCAGGTTATAAGCAATCTTTGTATGAAGTATGGACTTCAAATGTTTCTCCATAAGAAAGATATGGACCGGACACAAATTTTGCACTTTTCTGCCAGTGACCTTGACCTTGCCCAAATGACCTTGTGTCAAGGTCATGACACACCCTTAGGTCATAAGCAATCTTTGTGTGAAGTAAGAACTTCCAATGTTTTTCCATAAGAATGATATTGACCGGACACGAATTTTGCATTTTTTCTGCCAGTGACCTTGCCCTTGCCCAAATGACCTTGGGTCAAGGTCATGACACACCCTTGGGTCATAAGCAATCTTTTTGTTTAGTAAGAACTTCTAATGTTTTTCTATAAGAAAGATATGGACCGGACACGAATTTTGCATTTTTTATGCCAGTGACCTTGCCCTTGCCCAAATGACCTTGGGTCAAGGTCATGACACACCCTTGGGTCATAAGCAATCTTTGTGTTTAGTAAGAACTTCTAATGTTTCTCTATAAGAAAGATATGGACCGGACACGATTGCACAGACAGACGGACGGACAGACGGACAAGGTGATTCCTACATACCCCCCAAACTTCGTTTGCGGGGGTATAAATATATTGCTTATTAACTACAGCACCCCTACTTTTTTGTGGAATGTCATTTCATGAATCAATTGTTTTTCAAATTTGGTCCAGTTTTTTTTTATACAGTAAGTCATTAAAGCAAATAATTTATAAATGCTTCATATCAAAGTTTTAAAGAACATTCATCAATGAATCTGCAACTCTATTTTGCCATGCAATTTAGGTAAAGGTCTCCTTTTTTTTCTTTACCCAAGAGGCCAGGGGGTGGGGGGGGGGGGGGGGGGTGGGGGGGTGGGCGTGTTGCTAATCTGAGCAACAATAGCCATAACTGTGATAATATCTGGAGAATTTAGTAATCTTGTTAAAAAACTTGTGTCAATACATTAATGAAAAATTATTTTTTTGCAGATGTTACATATATTCCTATTCTGATTCAGATTTTATTTTTCACATCTTCAGAGACCCCAGCATTACTTTGGGGGTTATGGTTTGAACAACTTAAAATCTATTTAACAATATCAAAATATTGTTTAATAGACGCTTTGCATATAAGAAATATCATGAATTACAACATTTAAGTTCTTGCGGCGAAGATCTTTTAAAAGATTTTTTTTAATGTTAAATGTAATCCCCCATTGTGGTACAACCTTATCAAACTTGAATCTACACTTCTTTAGGATCCTTTCAAACAACTTTCTGTTTTTCAAATTTCTGGCCAAATTGGTTTTTGAGACAAGATTTTTGAAAAAATGCAAACTTGTCAATAATTTCAAATTATCTCCTCTTGAAAAGAGTTGTTGGCCCTTAATTAATATAACAAACTTGAATTCCTTTTACCATCCAAGGATGATTTGTGCCAAGTTAAGTTAAAATTGACCCTGTGGTTCTGGAGAAGATGTCGAAAATATAAAAAGGAACAAATGGACAAATAAACAAACAGATGACGGACACAGGTGATCAGAAAAGTTCACTTGAACTGTCAGTTCAGGTGAACTTAAAAATGTGATCTTCATGACGTCACTTGAACCTATGTAAACTACATTGTATATTGTGCATGTTTTCACTACCTTTCAGCATAATTGTTATACTCTCTATATAACTATTATATTAGGGGACAGAAAATGAATGAAACTGCAAATATACCTTTGAGCAATATAACCCATTGTAGTTTCAAAGAAGAAGCTGAAAAATGTTGACACATGAAAGACAGCACATGAAAACAGACAACAAGAAAAAAGCTGTTAATATGACTGCAAACTGGGTTTTCTTTTGTGTGGACAGTATCCATAATCCATTTGTCAACCCTGCATTGATAAACACTACCTATTCAGAGCAATGGGGGTACTCTATATATTATATGCAATTTTTTGCCAAAATATAACTAAGTTCAACAGGTGGTATTTTTTCATAAATTATCAAAAATCAAAATCAAAGTATTAAATATGCACATCTCTGATATATTTACAATTGATCTTCAAAACAACTCCCTTACTTGAAAACTGTAGGAGAAGTTATCTGTACAATAGGGATACAATTTAGGCAGTCGCCCTCCACTTTCTCATCATTTTAATAATTTCCTTTGGAAAACCTGGTCAAAAATTGATTGCAATAGGTCATCTAGTTATAAACTATCAGGGCTTAAATTTGGACAATATGATTATAAAACAAGAGGTCCATGGGCCACATTGCTCACCTGAGCAACAATGGACATAATAAATTCAGCTTTATGAAGTCATATCCAAAATATCAGGACAATGAATGAGTAAAATAGATCCTGTAGTAAAAGATTTTCAAAGTTTTCTCCAGAAGTTCTTATGTTGAGCCCCTTTTGTAACTGATTTCATAGTTATACCACATATTGAGCAATGCCATTCTCAAAAAGATCTTGAACAACTGTTCTTATAAATATAAACCTACACCAAACTTTGAACCCCTTGTGTGGCCCAAGAATTATCCAGGTCCACTGTCTAAACAATTGAGAATCAACAAATGTCGATATGCTTGCATATTAGTAATACTATATACTATGTATTTTTGAGCATGATCAAATTTTTTTCCTATGTAAACATTTGAACCCCCCCCCCCCCCCCCAATTGTGGTCTTATCCATTTTTATTTGATTTTTAGAGATTTTCCTCCATATATTACACTATATTACACTACCTGAAAATGCTTCCACACAAATTACAGCTTTTCTCCTTAATCAATTTATGAAAAGAAGATATTTCTTTACATTCCTATGTAAAAATTTGACCCCCCCCCCCCCCCACTGTACCCCTGGAGATTATAATTTGAACAAACTTGAATCTACACTACCTGAGAATGCTTCCACAAAAGTTACAGCTTTTCTGCTTTTTTTTTTTATTTTCGTAAAAAAGATATTTCTCTTTACATTCCTATGTAAAAATTGGCCCCCTCATTGTGGCCCCACCGCACTCCCAGGGATCATAATTTGAACTAACTTGAATCTTCACTACCTAAGGCTACTTCCATTAAAGTTACAGCTTTTCTGGTCAATTGGATTTTGAGAAGAAGATTTTAAAGATTTATTTCCCTATATTTATTGCTTTGTAAATATCCCCCCCCAATTGTGGCCCCCACCGTACCCCTGGTGATCATAATTTTAACAACTGGAATCTACATGTACACTACCTGAGGATGCTTCCACACAAGTTACAGCTTTGCTGACTGATTGATTTTTGAGAAGAAAATTTTAAAGATTTTTCTCTATATATATTCCTAATGTAAAAATCAGACTCCATATTGTGGCCCCCCCTACCCCCCGGGGTCATGATTTTCACAACTTTGAATCTACACTACCTGAGAATGCTTCCACATAAGTTTCAGCTTTCCTGGCCAAATGGTTCTTAAGAAAAAAAAATTGAAAATTTTGTGAAATTCCTAATTACATGTATCTCCCCTTAATTTTCACAACTTTGAATCCCCTTGCCTAAGGATGCTTTGTGTCTAGTTTGGTCGAATTTTGCCCTGTGGTTCTGGAGAAGATGGACAAAATGTGATCAGAAAAGCTCATCTAAGCTTTCAGTTCAGGAGAGCTTAAAAAAGATAGCTTTCTAAGTTAAGTTTTATTTTTATTGTCTTTTGTGGACTTGTTCTAATCCTATTTATTTTTTTCAAAGAACTATATTAGGCCAAATAACAAAATACCAGTGGTTCCGGTCACCCGACCGCCCCTATTTTATACCCCGACCCTAAACTTTTTTTTTTTGCCAATTTTCAAAATTTTCCTGAATTTTCCGCCCACTTTCCATCATCGGCTCCAATATTAGATTTAGTTTCAGCATTGGCGTCTCCAATTAGTGTGGCAACATTTTGATTCTTATCAGTTGATTGAAAAGAAGAGATAAATCATGAACTGTTTGTACCTTGTGTACCTCACAACAAATAAATTAGGACCAACCTAGGGGTTGACATATACTTGATGCTTTTTCATCGGTAACTTTGTCGGAATTTTATTTTAAAGAAATGTTTAAGTCGCCTTGTATTCTGAGTTCACAATCGAGTAAATTTAACCCAAAGGCAATAAACTGATAATTATGAATTCAAAAGGTGTTTTCACAGCCTCAGTTAACCCCTGTTACTTGCGACTGTCTTATATGTAGAGGTTATATATACACAGGTGATGCTTTTTGTCATACATTTTTGTTAAATGTGCAATTTTTTCAGGTTGCATGTGTACAAAATCGCCCTTTAGTGTAATTATAGTTCTCAGTTTTGAACTGTTCTGTTAACACTATAATGTCGATGCGCATGTTAATTTAAATTACTATAGTCTGTCCCAAGTTATTGCTTCCATCACTTTTTGATAATTTTTCATAAAAATACACACACCTGTGAAAAAAATGCTGTTGAAATCGATAAAAGGGAAAATATCCAAGATATTTTCATTGACAAATTATCATTTTTCACTCATAAAAGTTCATAGGAACGAAAAAAATTTTCTTATGGAGATTTATAATGGGAAATGTTTACAGCTTTTCTCCATTCGGAAGTACTTGGGACATCTCGCACAATTTTTCAACGTTATCATCCGGGCTTAATCATGGCTGATGCAATGCAAAATTCCCGTAGACTTTCTATTTTGGGATGTGTATTGAAACCTGAAGCGTCAGAACAGATAATCTGGACATTTTTCATATTTATAGTGGATGAACGTAGTTTGAGCACAAAGGTATTTACTATTATTGGAATATCAAGCAAAAAGTGGTGGAAGCAAAAACTCGGGACATAGTATAAGTAGGGTGTTATTATTCCTTTTTGACAGCACATTCTCGTCATACCCCCTCCCCATCCCCTGTGTCGATTTTGTAATAATACAGGAGTCCGCGATTTTATCAATTAGTTGTTAATAAATGAGAAACAGACTAATACCTACCAAAAGTGCTTGGGGACCCCCCCCCCCCCCTAAAAAAATCACAATTAACGCGAAATATGCTAGGTACAAAAAATGCATATACCACTGGTATAAAAAGAGAAGAAGGTTAGCAACTAGCAACTTCAGCAGACGCCATCTTGTAAAATTCAACACCTCGCTAGGAAATCCCAACATTATTTAACCTGTTAACTGAAAAAAACCCTGACCGGCTGGAAGTGATGATAGCTGTATTTCCACAAGTTAATAATAAATGAGATGCAATGCTATTTTGTGACTTTTCAATAAATCCTTTATCCTTTAAATTCTTTAATTATTCACCGCACATTAGGCCTATCGTCATTTTGCAAAATGTCCATAGGTCCTATGCACCACGTGCATGCAAGCTTGCATTCCTGATTCAGCGAATATGCATATGTACATAACTGTTATTGATAGATGAACTGTTACTTACTCGATCTCTTCTTACTTTTTTAATGGCCTCTTCAGTGTATCCTCTTTTGCACATAAAATCAGTGACTTTTCTGAGATCATCAGACTCAGTCTCACTACCGTGACTACAATCCGCCATATTGCACCGTCTTCTACTGTGTAAAAGCTAAAGCCCGGATGGCACATTGTTTTAATATGTACGTTCGTACAAATAAGTTATTTGTTCGGACAAATAAGTTATTTGTTCGGACAAATAAGTTATTTGTTCGAACGAATTAGGATTTGTTCGGACGAATTAGGATTTGTTCGGACGAATTAGATATTTGTTCGGACAAATAAGTTATTTGTTCGGACGAATTAGGATTTGTTCGGACGAATTAGGATTTGTTCGGACGAATAAGTTATTAATATAGTGGTACATGTATGAGAGAGAGAGAGAGAGAGAGAGAGAGAGAGAGAGAGAGAGAGAGAGAGAGAGAGAGAGAGAGAGAGATGTATTTAATAATGGATACATAAATGTGAAAAGTCTAATCAGTTTACATGATCATGCGCGGATCCAGAAAAATTTACCGGGGTGGGGGTGGGGGTCTGAGAGATAATTTTGTTTGCGGGGTGGGGGTCCAAAGCCACCCGACCACCCCGGCTCTAGATCCGCGTATAGGTGTATGCCAACTCTAGGCAGCGCATGTTTTTTCTTTGGTAGCTTTAAGTTTTTTTTCGCGTAATGCCAGAAGAAATGTTTCCAATAGTCAAAATTATATGATTCCGCACGTGGATTTTGATTGTCGATATTTATATTGAAAATGTAGTCATTCTCCTGTTTACTTGGGACACTGGACATACGAAATTATCTTTCGCCTTAACTTTAATATTATACATATACATGTACATACGATCAAAGTTAACTAATATGCTTCGTGGAATTGTAATAATCGCACAATTACTTAAGTGACTTATAAAACAAACTAATTTTTACTTATACTTTATAATATAAAGTCAGCAAAATAACCCAACATCCTAACTATAATATAAAAAATAATAAAAATAGAATTTAATGATAAAAATACTCATTGTCCATCAAATAGACCTCTGATGACGTATTTACATGTTAAAATTATCTTTATAAAGTTTTCCTTTGTTTGGAATCTTAGGAGCGCAAATAAAAAAGTTATCAATAATCATAATAATGATCATAACTAATTGAATCAAGTTCTGGGGAAAATTAAAATAATTGGACGATTTAAGGTGAAAACAATTGATAATTGACAATTGACAATTTTATACAATATTTTCAAAAGGTTGTATCTCATTTTTCTTAACTATTATTGAAAAATATTGTTTATGAATCATACTATCGGAAACATCCGACGCCTATTTTCATCGGTCGAATGCGGCATCCAGATTATTTATAGATAAAAACTGCATATGATGACGATTAACTTTGATTTTGTATCGACGACTTTTGATGCTATGTCTGATTTTAAAAATTAAATAGATTCAAAGTTGACTAAAGAGACAACATTAGTTTTAGACTATCGGAAACCCATGGCACCATGATAATATAACTCCAATCCTTTAGATAGATAGAGTTTGAAAATTGAGCTTGACAGCAAAATATGTCAGATATTGCATACATGTCAGATAATATAACACCTATGTCTATATTATTAGCAATTTATCATTTGAAGGAAAGGGGTGGCTTGACCCCCCCCCCCTTTCATCTACATCATTACCAGAGCAGATAGTCTTAATTACTCCTCATATAAACTAATAACTTTTTGAATATTCGTCCGAACAAATAGCTAATTTGTCCGAACAAATCCTAATTCGTCCGAACAAATACGTAATTCGTCCGAACAAATCCTAATTCGTCCGAACAAATAACTTATTCGTCCGAACGAATTCTAATTTGCCCGAACAAATAGCTAATTCGTCCGAACAAATCCTAATTCGTCCGAACAAATACGTAATTTGTCCGAACAAATCCTAATTCATCCGAACAAATACGTAATTCGTCCGAACAAATAACTTATTCGTCCGAACAAAAAACTTATTCGTCCGAACAAATTCTAATTTGCCCGAACAAATAGCTAATTCGTCCGAACAAATCCTAATTCGTCCGAACAAATAGCTAATTCGTCCGAACAAATCCTAATTCGTCCGAACAAATAACTTGTTCGTCCAAACAAATCCTAATTCGTCCGAACAAATAACTTATTCGTCCGAACAAACCCTAATTCGTCCGAACAAATCCTAATTAGTCTGAACAAATAACTTATTCGTCCGAACAAATCCTAATTCGTCCGAACAAATCTTAATTCGTCCGGACAAATAATTTATTCGTTCGAACAAATCCTAATTCGTCCGAACAAATAACTTGTTCGTCCGAACAAATCCTAATTCGTCCGAACAAATAGCTAATTCGTCCGAACAAATAACTTATTTGTCCGAACAAATCCTAGTTCGTCCGAACAAATAACTTATTTGTCCGAACAAATAGCTTATTCGTCCGAACGAATAAGATTAATTTTTTTTTTCATCTGGCCCTTCCACGCCGCCGTAAAAATCTGACTATTTTCAAGGTTTTTATAAAAAAGTTTCCTTGAAAAACAATGCTTTAGCATATATTACATCGAATTTATCAATTACTGGGTATTTTCAAGAACTAAGTCTTGTCTGCAGCGATGATTTGTGCTGAAGTCCAAACAATGTTTCACTTTCGGTTTGTCTGAGTTACAGCATAGGAGAGTTGATTAAAATCAACTCCCAAAAATTATTCAAATGCCCTTGGCTGGGTACAACTGAGATTACAACTTATTTCTTGTTTAACATGCTAGAATTTATTTTTAATGCGAACTTATACAGTTTGTTCGAAATGTATGACATTGCTTTTTTGCATACGATTGAATATGTGACAACCAAAATATCTCTTGTTGAAAAACGATTTTTGCACACTTCTAAGCAGCCAATTTGTTATTTCTTTTTGTCAGCTTTGGATAACAGGCTGTACAATTTTAAACTAGATGATGTCGTTAGACAGTAATACCTGCAACAAGTGTTTGCCGCTAAATAACACTGTTTTGTACCAGTTTAATTCAAAATGAAGGCCACATGCAATCTCCGGTAATACATTTAAAAATTATAATTTTCATAACTGAAGGATGAGATCCATTCCCATATGATAATACACATGAGCAGCACTTAATGTGCAATTTGGGGTTGAACTATTTGCAGTGAATTTCAGTTATTTAGTAATCTTTACAGTTCATGTAATAGAAAGTATAATTGTCTATATAATTATTACGAACAAAATTAATAATTAAATTATACCCCCTCTCCCCGTGGCAGTTGACGACTTTAGATTTGCTTCTGTGTGCCTACATGTACATCATCGTGTGCACAGATTTAGAGAAGGGGTGGGAGTGAGAGGTCCAGACCCCCCTCCCCATTAAAACTCATTTATATCAATAGTAAAATTACCAAAAATACACCTTGGACCACAATGCTCTTACAGACATGTAAATGCTCTAACCCATTGCGCTTTAATGTTAGGTAACATTATTTGGGGGGTAAATATTATATTTAGGCTTTATTGTTTATTTCAATAACGTTAGGAAGTATACATCACAATATGCAGGTGTCCTTTACAATCATAAAGCTGTTATTTACCTAATAAAATAGTGCAAGGGGTTTTGAAGAATAGGTCATAAAAATACATGCATCTTACAAATAACTGATCTCTGTCTGAAGTTACGTACACAACACAGGTCTGTGAGTCTCATCAGCGGGAACTAGTTTTTCCTAGCTCTTCAATTAAATGGGTTTCATGGGGTGTATACATACACGTATGTGTTTTCCATATGCAGAAAAGGATTAGTTAACACGCATAAGCATTTCTTTTGTGATGATCAGCTATAGGAATTCATTATTGTGCTTTAATTGGATTATCTTTATGATGTTGACCAATATAGGTAAGCATAATAAATGTAGTAGCACAATATAATGAGAAGCCAGCATACATAAGTATTACTTTCACTTTCTAAATAAGTGATCTCCCTTTGACAGTATACTGTATCTTTAAATAAGCTTATCATCGTTACATATCCTATCGCATTTTAAAGTTTCTGTCATTGTAATTGCATTATTTTTTTTCATTTTTTTATTTGTCAGAGTTGACCCAATACTGACCCTGTATAAACAATTTCGTATAAAATTTGTGTATCAGATGTAAGTAAGTGTACAGACTTATCATTTTATATGAGTTATAATAAGGAGAAAGGAAGGATGGAAGGAAGGAAGGAATGAGTATTTCTTTCTTAGTGTATTATAATGCATCAAATACAATGTAGGCCATGACCTTATGGGATTGTTTTGACCCCATGAAACAGGAAAATACGAAATATCTTCAATTCTAATGTCATTATAATGCATCAATTGGTGTATAGTACGTGACCCCCAGGTGTTGTCTTTAACCCCCCCCCCCCCCCCTTATGAAATAGGAAATGATGATACACTGTATAATTTGTTAACTTTTGAGATCCTCGTCCCTAAACAAAATAATTTATTCTTGCTCTTTGTTTCATTGCGCGTCAATTTGTAAACATAAGGTTTTGCCCCCTTGGAGACACCCTGGCATTCTAGAACTAGAAATAATAAAGTATTTTATCTTATTCATATGTAGTGTTTGATCCATGTGGGTAATTCCTAGCCTAATGATGACACTGCTTTGTTAAGGAGACTTTACAATTACCCCAAATAGGCGAATACACATGAATATAACATTTTGTTTATAAGTCTTAAAAATTGAATTAAAGCAATTTCCAAAATGTGCATAAGGAGAGAAAAAGCACTCAAGAAATGTTTTAAAATTTGCTACTGTACACATGTAAGAATGTAAAAAGACTGAATCTTCAGAACCAGGTTTGATTGGCGGGGGTGGGGGGGGGGGGTGGATGTGGAGTATAAGCATTTATAATTTGAATCATTTATTGTTATTCATTAAAACTTGTCAATGAATATTATTTATTGATCCCAAGGTAGATATATGATTTCTGATCATATCTCAATAGATCATTTGTCAATTATGCAAGGTGTAATGTAATTTTATTTAAGAATAACATTTTTAATTTTAATAGATCATTCGACAATTAAGGGGATGGGACAACAGTTTATATTTGAGTTTGTTTTGGGGTGGGGGTTCCAAGTCATATATTTGACAATTTTTTAATATAATTTTAAGTAAGACTAAGCCATACTACAGTCATGAAAATTAATAGTATAGATCAATACACAAACTAATACATGTATAAATACATAGGAAGTAATACAACACATAGATGATTGATCTATATCTGGGTTCTTAAATTGAATCATATATTATGTACATATATCATTGTTTCTTTGTTCAAGGCATTTCAGATAGTATGTAGGTCATGATCCCAAGTGCTCTTCCTGAAATTATCAAATATCATAAAAACAATTGTGATCTCCACCTTAATCCAAAGATATTATTCCTCCTTAGGTCATGGCGCATCATATCATTATGGCATGTAAGTCTTGACCCTAAGGGATCATCTTGACCCCGTTAGAATCAGAAATTGTCAATTATCTTTAAATTTTTGATGTTTGATGATCCTATCTCTATTTAATCTTTATCATTTAGTCTCCCGAATGAAATTTGAAGACTCGTTGTTTTTGTACGGTTCTTATAACATGTATTATTATTCTTCGTCTTCTTCTCAGAGATGGCTGAACAGAATTATACAACACTCTAGGATACAATAGGCCTGCATATCTAGTTGTGCACCCTGGTTTGATTTTTCTCATTTTGGGTTAGACAACCACTTTACTGGAAGGGGGAGGTGGTCAAAAGGGTGTGGGGTGTAACATTGAACTTTGTAGGAAGAATCGTAGTCTCTATTGTTGATGGTAACTTGAAAAAGGACAAAGATAATAATATAGGGTTTTCATAATCATATATTGACTGTTACTGGCAATATATAGCGTTTATTAGATCTAACCTCTGTGGTCATCACCACCCCCATCCTCAGGAATTGGAATATTACCATATATCTCAGAAACTGTTATAATCATGACCCCTAAACCATATAAACATGTATTCTTGTTTCTGATGTCAAGAGGCATCAAATGTTATGTAAGTCATGGGCCCTGTGGGTGGTCCTGACCCCCCTCGAACAGCAAGTCCCTTAAAATCCTCAAAACAGTTGAGATCCCCACCCTTAAACCATAGATATTCTTGTTCCTTGTGTCAAGGGGCATTAAACGGTATGTAGGTCATGAGCCCCGGGGGCAGTCGTGACCCCCCTCGAACAGGAAGTGCACGAATATCTCGAAAACGGTTGAGATCCCCACCCATAAACCATATATATTCTTGATCGTTAAAGGCATCAAACGGTATGTAAATAATGGGCCTCAGGGTTGAATTTAATTTTTCAAAACCATAATGCACATCTATGGAACAGTCCCTTTCATATCCCAAAATATGATGTGTCTATCCATCAAATCATAAGAGAAGTTCTAGGATCTATGTTTTTTTGGAGTGATAAACGTCAATTTTCTGCTACTATTTGACTCCCTGGATGAAATTTGAATTTTTAAAACCTTACTGCACATCTATAAAACAGTCCCTATCCTATCCCAAGATATAATGTGTCTATCCATTAAATCATAAGAAAAGTTCTCGGGTCTATGTTTTTTATTGAGTGATAAATGTAAATTTTCTGCTACTATTTGACTCCCTGGATGAAATTTAAATTTTTAAGGCCTTATTGCGCATCTATATGACAACCCCAATTATATCCCAAGAGATGACGTAGCTACTCCAAAAGTTGTAAGAGCAGTTCTGGGAACCATAATTTTTTGCCCAAAACATCATTTTTTGTTGCCCACTGATCCCCTTATAAAAAAAATGTGGAACCTGATCACACTTCAATATGACGCCCCCAATCATATTCTAGATCATTTGGCTACTGCATTTTTTTGAAACCAGTTTTTTTGTAAAAACAAACGTCATTTTTCAGCCATTAAATGACCCCACGACAAAATTGAAAATTCCAATACCTTATTGCGTATCTATGGGATATCCAAAAACAAATTTCAAGAGATGATTTGTCTACTGTTAAAAATGTAGGAGTTCGAGGAAGAAGGTTTTTTGCGAAAAAAACGTCATTTTTAACAATTATTTGACCCACAGGACTATCAGAGAATTTTTACAAAACACTATGACACCCCAAATCAAACTCCAAGAGTTCAGTTTGCTGGTTTATAAGATGTAAGAGCAGTTTGAGAAAGTACAACGTGATAGACGGACGGACGGAAGGACGGACGGACGGAACAAGGTAACAACAATATACCCGAACTTTCTTTAGAAAGTGCGGGTATAATAAAACATGCAGGCTAGACCATAAGACAGGTTTGTACAAATCATTACGGAAAGCTTATTTCAATATTCGAATTAACCACACAGTTTGAATTTCAAAAATGTTGGCAAATATCCTAACTCTATTCGAACTTTTGCGAAAAAATTGTTCATATTGATTTAAATATATTGTGCCTTCTCTTGGTTTTTTGCTGAAATATACTTAAAGCGTTACTCAATTTTAAAACAACAATAACTACAATTCATATAGTTTTATTGAAATTGAGTTATTATTAATATATTTTCTTCAGAAAATACAAATAAACATAAACACTTGATTTTTAGTTCATATATTCTAGTCTGATAGTTTTAGTACCTTTTACGTCTTTTAAACGAGCGATAATTTCGGTTCCAGCAAACTCAAGTTCAACAGTACATTCATAATGAACCGGAAATCCATCTACTGGGACGTCAATGTCAATTGTACCGTGTTCCTTGCATCCCTCGTCGGTGACGTATCTTACATCTTTCTCCTTCGACGTAAAAAGAACGCACCGTATTGATTTAAATCGCTTATGCTTTCTGTTTTCATCTTCAAACGACTCTATTAAATTGTATGAAGACACGTCTCCTAGTTTCACAAGATCTCCAGCTTTGTAAAGGGCTCTAAAACTGTGTTTACACCACGTTTCTCCTTCTTGAACAACCTTTTTCGTTTCATCATCTCCTTTAATAAATGGTCTCATCGTTTGAATACCATAAGAATAAAGACAGACTCTGGCCTTAATGATATTATTCTCATGTCCATACAGCACAGCCCCACTGACCACTGCTAAGGACGAATCGAACGGAACATACACAGGTACGTCTTTGACGTATTTCCGGATCTCAGAGACAATGGCAGGAGACTGAGCTAAACCTCCTACAGCCAACACACAGTCGATATCTCCATGTTTTGAAAGAGCTTTCCGTAGTTCTTCAAAAACATCTTTGGCAATAGGGAGAAAAAAAGTATTCAGTATAAATGAAGACTTGATGAACAGTTTTCCACGTTTCTTAACCTTTACACTAGATATACTCATTTTGTCAAAATGTTCCTCCAAAGAGTATCCCCAAAACTTTTCTGAGCTAGCTTTAAGGGATAACGGGATCTGGAAGCATATGGGAGTATCATCATCAGGTTTTATTAAACGTTTTTTGGTTTCAAAGTTTTCAATGAGTAGCATAAAATCAGATCGATGCTTCTTTTTGAATTCCTTTATCATATCTTTTCCAAACACGTCCTCCAGCCACTGAATGAATTCTTCGTTAATGAAGACTCCACCAAACGCTCCTCCACGTGCTCTTTCTACGACGTGAATTTCTTTCTCACTTATGATCTCGATAATGCTGATGTCTGTTGTTCCCCCTTAACATAACAGTAGATAACCAACTGAAATCAGCTGGTATAAACAGATTGCAAAGGTATTCAATAATATAAATTTTATGTTTAAATATGTAAAAGTCGCAAACGTTATGCATTTTAAACCACAGTCCATAAATATGAGCAACTTTTATTTTCTATTAAATATCAATAATTTAAGTTTTTTGTAATAAGAAAAAAAATCATTATATCTAATATTTGACTCAAAAGAAGCAAAGTTAGCATTTTTGTATTGACCTAATTTGCAAACATTTGTAGAATTGTACATTGTTATCACAATTAGATAAATGCTGACACTAAAATGTTAAAGTAATAGGTCCCCTACCTCCCATATCAAACACCAACATCTTTTTCTTCTTAGATAGATTGCTGTCGTCTTTTGCATTGCAAATATTTTGCATTTTTTGAAATCGGCACTACAGTGCTGCAACCTCCGGTTCATATACCAGCATGATATCATCTGATTTTATTCCCGCCTACAATATGATACAGTTTTTTATTGCAATTACCAAGGTTGAGTAAATCAAAATTATAAGCATATTTTATTACTACAGCTATATACACCTCTTCTGTTGCCTCTTTAGTAAACTGTTTGGCAGCATCTGTCCAGATAGCTGGAACTGTAAGCACCCATAGGATGTCTTGAGCTCTCAGAGGCATTCCTCTTTGTTCCAATCTTTTAAATAAATCATCCTTAAGATAACGGATTATCATACTGAGAATGGTAAGCCCCAACATCGGTTTACCGCATTCATCTTCTATAGTGTCTGTTCGAGAAATTTTCTGTTATAAATAGATAAAACGATTAAACACTACCCTGCAGTAAATTAATACAACGTACCTACGAATGTTTTTCCAAAACATATTCTTATCTATAATATATACCTCCTTATAAAGCAGTCTTATTTTAATCTTTGTAAAGAAGTACCAGTCTTGGTGCTGTCCATTTTAGACCAAACTTGAATATTTTTCTTCTGCCGTATATCCAAACGATTTGAAGGTTTTGTCAGGATTCAAGAGAACAGATGAAGGAGCCTTTGGTGACATCGTTTGGGATCCATTTCCGGTCCAGTGGTTTACTTCTATCTTTAACGGATCAAGTCGATAATCACTTCGAAAAGAAAAGGCATAACCACTATATGCTGTCCCAAAGTCTATGGCAGCGACCAGAAGCTTGCCGTCCAAGAAGGTAGTACCGCCAGCCATTTTGATCAACCTTGTTTTTATTCAATAAGGAAGTTTCAAAGAAAACGCTAGGTTTTATACATGATTCATGACTTGAAAGAAAGCACGATGAATAAATTTGATTTTCAATATATACATGTACTTTGACAATTTTCCAAGGTAAGAATCTCATTCAAGTTGGTATTGCGTTAAAATTCTTTTAAATCTAGCAAGTTGGGTTTTTTAACTGTTTGTGCAGCATAAAAGATCGTTGTCATATAGAAGCACTACAGCACTAGAGACAGTGTTTAGAATCGGTGGGGGAGAATGGTGCAAGAAAAAACAAATCCAAAAAGGGTAAATAAACTTTTTATTACCGACATGTTACAATTCATTTTTTTGGTGTAAATGAAATAATTGAATGGAAATTTAATTCATTTACCATTTATCTACGATTAATCTATGTTTCCCATAAAAAAGGTGGCGAGCAGAAGGGGGAGAAAATAGTTGTTGCCGCCATTGATTTTGGGTCGACCTACTCTGGGTACGCATTTTCGTTTCGCGATGACTTCCAAACAAATCCTTTGAAGATTCACACCAACCACTGGTCATCTGTACAGTCTGGTGGAATATCATACAAAGCACCGACAACTGTTTTGTTAAAACCTGACCAGACGTTTCACAGCTTTGGTTAAGACGCGGAAGATAAATACGCAGAGCTGTCTGAAGCAGAAGAACACCAAGAGTGGTACTACTTCAGTCGCTTCAAGATGAAACTCATGAATGCACTGGTATTGAAATTACTTTAAAAGATCCTCCTAATAATATCAATAAGGCTTGGGTTTAAAGTTTATGCTATTTTTTCTTGTTAAATTGTCTAATTCCCTCTGTTTGTTATCAGGACATATCTAAAGATCAAACAGGAAGTGATCATCTATTTTCTAAACTAGAGCGAGATATGGAGATAAAAGACATAGATGGTTAAAAGATGTCCTTTATGACCATCATAGCACACGCCATTCGATATCTTAAAGAACATTTATTGCGCCAATTAAACGACAAGAACATTCTAGAAGCAGTGACAGCTGACGGTATTTTTGGGTATTGACAGTTCCCGCTATTTGGACAGACTCTGCTAAACAGTTTATCCGAGAAGCAGCAAGAGAGGTACATATCTTCGTTAAGTCAAATAATTTATTTTCCCTTAATTTTGCCGTTAAAAATAAAGCAACATATCCACCGAAAAATAAATGGTGTTTGATAGTCTATTCGGTCAATCGATCTAAAAAATTGTATCAAACATGATTTAAACAGTATAATAAAAAAAGACGCAGTGAATAATAAGATTCAAATCAAATTTAACAGTCCTGAGCATTTAATAAGTGAGCATTGATTCCAGTGATATGATTAAACACGTATTTCGTCAAAGGTATTCAACAGTATTAGTTTAAGTTAATGATTATTTGGAGTAAAATATCATTTTCAATAAAAGTAATAAAAAAATTACGATAGAAAAAATAAAAGTAAAATGAGGTTTTAAAAACAAGTAAATAATAATATTCAAAATAAGCAGATCGACAAAAATTTACAATATCTTGCGTTATCTAGGCCGGAATTCACGACGATCAGCTAATGCTTGCATATGAACCGGAAGCTGCCGCCCTGTACTGCCGCCTACTTCCGATTGATAGATTTGGGAGTGGGGGCGAACACCAGGAGCTAGTGCTCAAAACGTTTGAACGAGGGAAGAAATTCATGGTAATCGACCTAGGGGGTGAGTCATTGACTTTACGTTTATATATAACATGTCTTGATGATTATCAAGAAAGATAATAACATCTCGGGTCTTTTGTTAAAGACTAATTCATACGCAAACAATTTTATTTCTTTAAATTCGGAAGCATTGTATAATATATTATTAACATAATAGTACTATTAAAGTAGTGTTTTTGTGAATATCAATCTAAATTTCAATATAGGCTTTATTCCATTTTTAGAGAGATTTTTTTAAGACAGACATGAATAAGCATTAAGTTGTCTTTACCTACAGAAGTAGGAAAATGCTTGCTAATAAACTTTTTTAAATAATTTATTTTCATCTTATCTAAATATAGGAGTATCTGATTAGATTGTAGAATTTCCATTTTTCATCAAATAGCAGACCCTCTAAAACAACTAAACTAAAAATAAGTTTACTGAAATCAGTTTACAATGTATCAATGTACTTGAGTTATCCATTTTGCGGTGTGAGAATAGTATTAGGAAACAGATTTGTGCTAAAATGTCAAATCCTGGTGATTGCCATTAAATATCGTTATACCTTTAAACATATAATGCCACTAAAAGTATTCGTTCCGAAATCTTCTAATTTTTGTCAAAACAATGGCAATTGTTTCACATGTTTCATAGTGGATTGATGATCATTCATAACTAAGGTATGGTCACAGTTGAAAAATGTTAGTTTTATAGTAAAGGTAATCTTTTTCTTAAGTTTTGATGAACATCAACATGTATGTTATAGTCGGTGTCATTTTAAAAGAAAAACACAAGATGATGTTGCTAAATATTCTATAGGTATATTTATTAAACTTAAACGTATGTCATTACCATTAAATAATCGCAGTATCTTACTTATAAGACAATTTTATGGTTAAAACATGTTAATGTTACTAAAATTTCAAATCAATACTTATCACTTAGAAAACACCATGCTAGTTGTGAATCTTAATATCTTGAATCAGCTTATAAAGAAAAAGAAGAAAGAAAAAAATCAGCTAAAAAGGAACAATTGCTATCATATATTACAGTTAGTATATATCTGATTTGCTTTCGGGCGGTCAAAAATGCATTATGGGCACACAAAGAATGCGGTTACTGCTGACAAGCTGTCATAAATGTATTCCGTCGCAATATAATTTTGGATATTTTTTTTTTTTTAACTTTTATCGGGTACGTAGGCTGGTCAATATAGTTGTGATTGGGTGCTCTTTTATTGTAAAATTAAAAGTGCGTGGCCTATTAAGTATATGAACAAAAGAATTAATATCTAAATGTATTGTCACATTATCCAATTTACAAAAATCTTCCACCGAAATAGTAATTTGTCCTACTTTACGTACATAACAAACAAGCGTTCAGCTAACACAGAAGAGTGTACGGCGCCTTCCTGGTGCTGTGTTCCCGGGCACTCTTTCTTAAATAGTATACAGCGATTTATTTTGTGCATTTCATAACACCAAAGCTCCAAATTGATCGTGGGTTGAGATATTTCAATTAAAATATTGGTAATGTACCCACTACATTCAAATTCAATGAGTTTTTTGCAAATATGTAAGCTTTCATTTCCTAACACTTCACCTCTTAATAAATGTTTACACGGACTGAGCATTTCCTAATGTATATGGGTTTTATCGTCACTGTTTCTTAGTAATCCTGTTTGAGTTTAATTATTCATAAAATACCCAAATCACGATTAATGTAATTGAAATCAATTCATCTGTTTATTTATATACGTATTATTATAACTTATTCAAAACATCTTGTAGATGGATTGGTAAGCTCTTTTAATACAAATATTTGATTAAAACACGTATATATTATAATTTATGTGTGCATTTCAGTTTGTTTGTTTCTCATACTATTACCGTTGAGAATCACTTATGGACATAGAAATCATTACTTGATCAAAACTTGAGATGCGTGGAACCTCAAACATTTGGATTATCTGACATCCGAATTTTCAACAGCTTTAGTAACTATGGTGACATTTAGATGAATTGAAAAATGGTCGTTCTTTCTTTTTAACGCAGTGATAGACATTGGCGATAATTCAAATACATGTACCATTATTCACTTCATATTGATAATTAAGGAGAAATTCGGATGAATATATAAACAGTGAAATGCAGTTCTTATTGGTGTTTCAGATAGGCTTTTGCAGGAGAAATATACACTTACAAACTCACACGGAATTCGCATTCTTCTACATACGCCTGCTATTTTTCCATATGGCTGTTTGTTCTAAGGTTTCTCGGCATATGATTCTAAAAAATCGATTTACCAAAAATGCTTTGTTAGATTAGTCAAAATTATTCACTTAAAAGAAAAATGATGGCTTTTAACATCATTCATTGTCGAGATGTTAATGAGAAAAGAATTTGGTTCTGAAAACCTAGAATGTTCCATTTTTAAATAAAAAGGTATACCCCAACAGTTATTAAAAAAAACTTCATGATAAAATTTGCTATTTGTCAGTTTATGGAAGAAGTGTTTTCTGCTTTCTAGTCATAGTTTCTATCAATAACCAAAAAAAACCTGAAAAGAATTTTAAAATTTGCTTAATGTATAGATAAAGAAATATGCAAAGTCTTCTGTTATTCAAATGTCTTTTGCTTCAACTTAAAATCGATTTTATTTTAACGAGAAAAATAAGGTCAAATTATTTGAAAATTAAATGTCGATGTAACGTCTGTGGTTGTACAAAAAGCCTTTTGACACGACTTGTCAAACCCGTGAATTGTATGTCGTGTGACTTCATACGAGAAAAAAACCCAAGCTAAAATATGTTGACAAACATATTGACTAGTCATATGTGAGTTATTTATCATGATTCAGAATCCGTTTTGAAATATGCTAGCATTTAGATAGAGGTACTTGAAGCGTAGTTGTCTGTGCATGATTCTATTTGCTATAATCTTATATTGACATATTAGAGGATGACCTGTTATTTGGATGATAAAATTTAGCACATAAAAGTTGTGCACCTATAAATTACAAGATACCAGAACGACCTTAAAAGTCAATATAAATATCTAACAATTATAGATTACAAAGGACCTGACAAATCAACATTTTAGTATCAGATTTAGTAACATACGTATTCTACAACCAAATAATTGTTTCCCGAGGAAAGCTTAAAATTGAATCCTAATGAGAATATTGCCATGTTATATTTAACAACTTCTTTAAAATACCAATCAACTACCGAGTCGGAATCAACCATTAGTATGGCTACTGTCCCATGTATTTTACTGGTGTTGATATAAAAAAGTTGTAATAATACCACCTGTATTTTTTAAATTATGAACATACATGTATATCTACAGTTTGCAGTGTCTTTGTCAAAAACACAAGAATTAGGTGTTGACCGGAATTATGCTTGTAGAATAACACCAAGTGCCGGAATTTTTTTGATGTGCACTACACGAAGAATTATACAAATAATCATCTTTTCGTCTTTGAAGCAGCTTTCGATTGTTTGTTGCAGAGCTTATACCATCGTGTATTTTCATACCTCGAATAAAGCGTATAAAAATATTAATGTTTGTCAAGTTCTTTAGCTCACCGGTGAACTACGTCATATATATTTTGAGCCTCCGCAATAAGCGAAATTCATTAAATTTGTTACCTGTCGGAGTTGAAAACGTTTACTGCAGAGTTTCTTTTCAGGAGGAACAGTCGACGTCAGCGTTCAAGAAATTACTGATACAGGAAAAATGAAGTCCATTTATAATGTTTGCGGGGGTCCGTGGGGTGGCACCAGAGTCGATGAGGAATTTACCCAATTTCTTATCAAATTGTTGGAGCAGATGTGTTTACTGAGTTCAAGGCTGAGTGTAGGTCTGAATACCTGGAGCTGATGCGAATCCTAGTGATCAAGAAAAAGCAAATTGATTACAAGTCTCAAAATAAGATTCCTCTTAGGATGCCTACTGCTTTGTTTGAAATCTTAGAAGAACACACCGGATGCGGCATATCAGAGATCATCGTCAATTCTCCCTTTGCAGACTCAATATCAAGCTTGCAGGATAAAATAAGCTTTGATGCAAGTTTGTTCAGATCCTTTTTTAGAAGTTCAATACAAGATATAAAATCTCATCTAAAAGGTATATTGGGAGACCCAGTTTGTAAAGATTTGCTGGGAATAGTGGTTGTTGGTGGTTATGCAGATAGTCGTCTAGTAATAGACAGCATTTAAGACGCTTTTCCTAGAAAACGAATTATCGTACCTAATAAAGCTGGTCTTGCTGTTGCCAAAGGCGCCGTTCTTTTTGGTCACCATCCAGATGTTATTTGCTCACGTGTGTGTCGCTATACATATGGAGATGATATTTGTTTACCATTCAATAAAGACAAACACCCATTTAGCAATTAAACCTTGATAAACAACGAGCGATTTTGCAAAAATATTTTTCAGAAGTTTTTTGAAAAGGGAGAAAAAGTCTTTCTTGGTCAGAAAAGATCTTTTTCCTCTGATTATGACTTCCGTGACAAAAGTAGTACTGATCAGCGGAAACAACCATTGACACTTAAAGTATATGTTTCAAATAGAAAAAATCCTGTGTTTATTTATGATGTGGGGTGTCGCGCATTGGGCGAAATAATTGTTGTTTGCAAAATAGATCAAAACTTTGGCCTAAA
The DNA here is from genome assembly GCF_963853765.1 of Magallana gigas. Lineage (NCBI taxonomy): Eukaryota > Metazoa > Mollusca > Bivalvia > Ostreida > Ostreidae > Magallana > Magallana gigas. Next base: position 2,597,322 of record NC_088859.1, on the reverse strand, counting down.
ACGTTTTCGTGTACGATAGAAATGGAAATAGCAGTAACTGAAATTCAAGTTATCGCAACCATCAGCAGTGGAGAAAAAGCAAAAGCAAGTTTAACTTTTTGTGATTCCTCACTTTAATAAAACATGATTATATGATTATAAAGCCCGTATGCAGATTTGATTATTTTAATATTACTTTAAAGAATTCCTGTTGAATACAAAGACATATTCAAAAGTACTGTTTTCTAAAAGCTTAAAATAAGATTATGTTTTTATTGACATACTATGTAATGAATTCGAAGCTTGTTTGCTTCTCTTCAAAGGCATGAAAAAAATATTAGTTATTTGTTTGTAACTACTTGTTTATAACTTCTTATTATTACTCAAGTTATTTGAGTCTGAGATTGTATGTATGTTATAAAAAACTATATAAAGGTATGGCCTCATTGGTGTGACTGTTTATAGACAAACAAGTTGGTAACGAAGTTATAATTTGAGCAAAACAGAAAAGAACCGTATGCGTACACTGTCAAATCTTGGAGAAATTATGGGTTCAGTTTTGTTCATATCCACGCATTAGAAAAATTAATAACTTTGATGAACGTTAGTACTGTGAATAATTCATTGCTGTTTCATTTATTTGACATATGTTTTTGCAATATGTTCAATAAAAATATATCTGCAAATTAGAAGACTTGAGAAAAAATATGATCCGAATTTATATTTGTGGTAACTCTTGTTTTTACATTAAAATAAGATTTTCTAAAATTCAGGTAAATTGTTTAAAGGAGGAGAGTTCAGAGCAAGATGTTTAAGCAAGTTTTAAAGCTAAAATTTTTAGACCAGACAAATTTTAACAACAGAGGTCCGCATTCATAATTCATTGCATAATTTGATAGTTCATATAATCTCACTATCGTTTCTTTAAAAATATCTAACATCTAAAGTATAGAAAGTTTAATTTACTTAAATGAGTTTCATCATTCGCTAAGTAAACTAGACTGTGTGGTTGGTTTTTTTTTTATCAAATCATCAATGTCCTTTATTTTACCTGATATCCATTGTGTGTTTTCATAAATGAAATCGCGGTATTTTTTTTTAATTAGAGATTCGATGAAAAGAGTTGTCCTGAAGATTTCTCCAGCTTTAGTGGATATTTTGTCAGAAAGAAGCGGCGAGGAATTTGAAGAAAAATTCAAAACATTACAACAAAATAAAGCATTATCATTCAGTGGAGACAAGCTAAATATCGACAATTCCCTATTTGCATCTTTTTTCAAGAGTTCGATGAATGAAATAAATTCTCACATTGAAGATATTTTCAATGCAGACAATTGCCGTGATTTGGTTGTGGTTGTGATGGTTGGTGGAATTTCGGAAAGAATGTTTTTTATTTCTGCCGTTAAAAAAGCTTTCCCGCACAGAAAGTTTATCATTCCAATGGAAGCTGGTTCTGTTGCCAAGGGGGCAGTTCTTTTTGGATACGATCCTGACATCATTTTTTCCCGAACATGTCGATATACATACGGACACGACATTGGCGTTCCCTTTGATATTTCTATACATCCACAAGAAAGGGGGAAATTATAGAGAGAAAACTTTACTGCATGGATATCTTTTCAAAGTTTTTTACCATTGGGCGACAAGTATCGCTTGCTGAAGCAGTAGAAAAAACTACAACCTATTCGTTTGTCGATGAATATAAGAAGCATTTGCGCGATGAACCTATCAATAAAAATATCTTCATTTCAAAACAGGAAGCACCTATCTATGTTGATAAAAGTGGGTGTGAACTACTCGGAAAAATAATAATAGAATGTAAAAACGACGAAAGAAAATGGCCGGAAAGAGTTTTTGTCAAAACAAGAATGGAGATTGCCGGAACAGAAATAAAAGTCACAGCTACTACTCATACTGGTGAAAGCGTGGATGCATCTTTTGAGTTCCTGTGATCTCGAACTTTCTAAAGTCATGTTATTGATAGATTATTATTAAATAAGAATGATATTGTTTTTAAACTTTATGACATCATTGAATTGTCCTGGTGTAACTGGTGACCAAATTTTAATCTCTATGGTTCAGATCACGTGTACATCGTTATCATGCAAACAAATGAATGGAACTATAATTACCAGTTATTATGAAAAACATTGTGTGTAAATCAATTGTTACGTAAGCAATGTTATGTTACGGATTGTATAAAGTAGCAGGTATTCTGTATTCATATACAAATTTACAATAAAGGATCTTTATTAGGTGTAATCGACTTATCATATTTTTATTACGTGTTAACTTTATGTGTTAAAATTTAAGTGAAGATTGGTTATTTACCTTCATAAATCTAAATTATTTATTACAAATGAATAAAAATTGTCAAGGCATCGACACTTCATTTGGTTAATTTGATTATTATTTTATTGTTTTATGTGAATCATTTATAACTTTAAAGTAACCGTTATAATAGGTGTATTTGGAAATATGCATTAATTCTATCATTATAAATAAAAATTGTTTTTATCAGATTGTCTGAATCAAGAACTCGATCAGCTCATTGCGGCGTCCGGGCATTTTTGTGACGTTATGGAATACCTACAATTAAGAAATTTGGATAAGAATAAGAAGATGCCGTTTCGAATTACCTATAATGTCATTTTTGTGTGTTGTATATTACCACATACCTCACGGATAATGACATAAGGCAATGATCTAAGTGACCAACGAATCCTTCTGTTATGGAAATATATAGAGAGCGTCTTCCAAGATATTGTCACGCTTATGCTATTTGCTTACATCGATTTTTCACTCTGCAATTGTACCTTGTACTAATATATTTGGTTTTTATTTTCAAAACTTACGATATTGATTAGGACATTTTTTCATATGGTTGGCAAAAAACAAGCTGAAATTTTTTAAGCTATTATCGGATCTTAATTGCTTTTCATGTCAAAGAGGATTGTTCCAAGTATATTGTTTGCCTTGAACGTGGTTCTTAGATGGCACTATGGTGCTCTTTGCCCACTTTTCCTACCTTTGATCGTATAAAGTAAAATAAGATACATATTCTCCTTTATTAAAAACGGATATAAAGCAAAGCGTATCAGAAGTTTCTCACAAAGGGATGTCTTACAATTTTGTAAGAGTTTATAAAAAAAAATAGATCTATTATATCATAAAAAATAAAATAAAATTTACACCTAGCGTCTACAAAATAAATCATAATACCCAGATCTATAGACAAAATACGACTGATAAATTCTATATACACGAAAACCTTACCTATTAAAAAATTATCTTCCTTAAGTTACGGTTTTTACACAAGATACGCAAACTAGAGAAAGATATACACCAAGCGAACAAAATAAAAAAGATTGCAATGCACACGGTATTATAACTTATTGAAAATATCTGGTGGTGCAGTAAAAGAATACTTCACCATCGCATTCATCGCATAATTTCGGAACAAGATCGGTACCAGCAAACACTAGATTTTTGACAAGACGTAGCTAAAAATTATGTACGAAACATCTACAAGTCTATTCCCCGACGAATTTCGCAAGTATGTTGCTTAAAGAGACACTTAAAGAGACACTTGGCTAAATACAATGGTATAGTTTTATGAATATTATTCAGTTTGCTAAAACAGGTACTGATTTTTTTTTTCGAATAATCTTTCTTACGTCCGTTGCGCAACGCTATTTTTTTTTTTATAATACTTGCTTAATATTTTTTTGGAAAATGGAGGGAGAAGCAGATGGCTTTTATGGTCAATTAGTGAATTCGCAATTTATATCACTGGATATTCATCTCCGAACATTTTTGTAACCGTGCGTTAGGGTACTAATAATCTTTCAGTGAAAGTGCATTTACATCTTAAAGTGTAATATCTCTCTGCCATTAATTTTACCACATATATTTTTTTTAAATTTCGTTTTGATTTTCATCAAAGTCAGTACCAAGAGATTCCAATGAAACATAGTCAAAGTGATGAAGCGCTGCTAGATTTCTCAAAAAGTGATAATGTGTTTAATCATATTATAAAGAAAACAAGTGAAAAGCTGTCAATGTGACAGCAAACCGGGTTTTCTTTTATGTGAACTTTATCCATAATCCATGTCAACCCATATCCAGTGAAATGGTGTACCCCTTTATGCAATATTTTGCCAAAAAGTGACTAAGTTCAAAAGCTGGTTTTTTTTCATATATTATCAGAAATCAAAATCCTAGCAATATGCACACCTCTGATATACCCTATGTACAATTGATCTGCAAAACAATAACTTCCTATCTTGAAATCTGTAGGAGGAGTTATACATACAATGAGGGTACCCTATATGCAATATTTTGCCAAAAGTAACTAAGTTCAAAAGCTAGTATTTTTTTCATAAATTATCGGAAATCAAAATCCTAGCAATATGCACACCTCTGATATATGTACAATTGATCTGCAAAAGAACAACTTCCTATCTTGAAAACTGTAGGAGGAGTTATCCGTACAATGAGGGTACCCTATATGCAATATTTTGCCAAAAAATGACTAAGTTCAAAAGCTGGTATTTTTTTCATTAATTATCAGAAATCAAAATCCTAGCAATATGCACACCTCTGATATACGTACAATTGATCTGCAAAAGAACAACTTCCTATCTTGAAAACTGTAGGAGGAGTTATCCGTACAATGAGGGTACCCTATATGCAATATTTTGCCAAAAAATGACTAAGTTCAAAAGCTGGTATTTTTTTCATAAATTATCAGAAATCAAAATCCTAGCAATATGCACACCTCTGATATATGTACAATTGATCTGCGAAACAATAACTTCCTATCTTGAAAACTGTAGGAGGAGTTATCCGTACAATGAGGGTACCCTATATGCAATATTTTGCCAAAAAATGACTAAGTTCAAAAGCTGGTATTTTTTTCATAAATTATCAGAAATCAAAATCCTAGCAATATACACACCTCTGATATATGTACAATTGATCTGCAAAACAATAACTTCCTATCTTGAAAACTGTAGGAGGAGTTATCCGTACAATGAGGGTACCCTATATGCAATATTTTGCCAAAAAATGACTAAGTTCAAAAGCTGGTATTTTTTTCATTAATTATCAGAAATCAAAATCCTAGCAATATGCACACCTCTGATATACGTACAATTGATCTGCAAAAGAACAACTTCCTATCTTGAAAACTGTAGGAGGAGTTATCCGTACAATGAGGGTACCCTATATGCAATATTTTGCCAAAAAATGACTAAGTTCAAAAGCTGGTATTTTTTTCATAAATTATCAGAAATCAAAATCCTAGCAATATGCACACCTCTGATATATGTACAATTGATCTGCGAAACAATAACTTCCTATCTTGAAAACTGTAGGAGGAGTTATCCGTACAATGAGGGTACCCTTTTTGCAGCGGCCCGCCCGCCCGCCATTTTCACCATTTTAATAACCGGATTTTTCCTTCGGAAAACCCGGTTAAATAGACATAGTGATTTAAAAAATCTAAATTTTACCATCCTAGCATAAAATTAAAAATATTAAATGCATATAAAAACACAAATATAGCTATATACAATGTCAAATCATCTTACAAAACATAGTGAAGCGCTGCTTTTTAGTTCAGAATAGCACTTGGTTGTATATGATTTAAACAAAAACTACTTCAATCAGCAAGAGTTATCTTTCATTATCATGAACTATTGAATGTATATGATAAATTACTATAGTTTCTAATTTTTCAGAAGAGGTTTTCTATTTTTTAATTTGGATAAGATAAAAAGAAAATGGATCCATATGTTTTGGAATGCTAAAAAAGTAAACCAGAGCATTTTGTTATAACACAACAAGGAGATCAAATGAATGATCTTCCAGTAATTGGTATAATTTCAATACAGGGACATATTATCTTGAATAAAATGTGATATTGTTCTTTTTAATATTGTTTTCCCATATCTGATCTTTAAGAATAGAAAAACCTGTTTTAACTTTAAACATTTGAAATGTTATCAGTTTCAAATGATGATGATTAAGACTGTAGTTTGCAATTGTCTTAGTATGTTTTTTCCAATCATTATAGATTTACCTTTGTGATCGAGCTATTAAGAGAGAAATTAAAAAAAATCCATCTATAGATTCTCTGGCCCAAACTATCAAATACGTTTTATTCATGTACTGTTGTAGAACATATATTATTTAGTTATACATGTATTTAAAAAAAATCCATTGGGTGATGGGAGAACGGGAGGAGGGGTATAGATATTAACTCAAAAAAAATTTGATCAATATGATTAGTTTCTTGTACTTTTTTGTAGAACTTTTCTTTCTTTTTGCTCCCCTCCTCCTTCCGGTTAAAGTTGGGGCTGAAATTTCCGTTCAAATTTCATCTTTTAATATTTGAATAAATGTCGCCTTTTTTTCAGCAATAAGTGGGGCTGAATACCGCCCCCCCCCCCTTGTTGTTACATACCTTGGTAATTGTGAGTTATCAGAAAGAAAGTGGGAATATTTTTTACAGAAGTTATCTCTCTTATCAGAGAGACATTCCACCTTAAAAATCTTTTCATTAAACAACCGATAAATAACAGGCAAACTGGGTGTATCATAATGATGATGGATAAAGAGTTCCAAAGCATTGATATAGATAATATGGACTATTTATTGCTGAAACAAGTCTTTGGCATACAATGCTTTAAGGTATCTGATCCATAATAGCAGCAGATTCAAAGATTATGGATGCATAACATTTATGTATGGGCTTAAAACTCAGTATACTTGGACATAGTTTTCATGTTTAGGTATCAGTATGTAGGATTGGAATGTGTCCTAATAAATGACCTTTTCCTGTTCTCTAAGAGTTGCCCCCCTTTGATTTTAATCTATAAAAATCAATTTGAATAAATATATATACGGTATAGATTTTATTTTTTATGGTTTTTGTACTCCTAAGGATTAAATTCACCTTTTCACCAAGCATTTATTGATATTCTTAGTATTCACTTTTCTATTTAAATAAATGTACTTGCCCTAAAAGACCTAATGCAATATTTATCAATTTATTACTGCGAAGTAAATAATATTTTTGAAAATTTCTTCCGGCAAATATTTTTCTATACTAAAAAGCTTTGAATTGATAAACAAATCTTTACGTATATTGTTAACTTTTTTAACTCATAAAGTTATTTTAATTTTCCATTCTTTTTAACAAAACGTATTGTGATAACGATTTCAGGGGCTGTCCGATATGCCATGTGCATTGTCAGATATCTCATTTTACTCAAATAGTAATATGAACATTAAATCCCTTCAAAATCTTCTCTGTGGATTAAAATCTATAATTTTGCTATTTTAATCTATTTCTAAAATGTGTTTTATGCTGATTTAGAAAGACGTCTTTGGAACCAAGCGATGTCTTTCCAGGACTTGTAACGACTACCAGATAAAAACTTTTTACTTTTTGGAAAAAGGAAAAAGTCACATGGGGTTAGAAAAAAGTCTTACAAGCTTTGCTCAGATGTATGTGATAGAGCATTTTATTAAAGTATACGAACACCCCCAAATCCTGACACAGGGGCTCGTTTACGTTACTATTTCTTGAGCTTCTTTACTATAACATCTCGGTAATACCGACTTGTAACACTTTTGTCCTTCAGTACGGAATTTGAACTATATATTAAAAAATCTCCTTTGTACTTATGGTTCTTTTGGCAACTTAAAGCCTTCTACAGTGTTAATTAAGCCATATTTTATTTCAAACTTCCTTACTGGTTCAAAACACTGCACACGTGTTTTTAATTCAATTTGTGATACATTTCTAGGAATTGCTTAGCCGTTTGTATTCGTACTAGTTTGTCATCTGCAATTTAATGTATAATCCATGTGACAGACATATTTTCAAAGAAGCTTTAAAATGCAATGCATCCGCGATAGGGATATGCCAACAGCTTTTGCAATATCACGATTCGAATGTGTATATGTCATCACTATTAATTATTTCCCTGACGTTTGAGACATTTGCCCAGCTTGTTACAGTCACAGGTCGGCCAGAATTTGCTGTATTTTTGAAGAACTTTGTACCAGTCAAAAATGTCTTTCTCCACTCTCGAACTGTCTTCAGAGCCAATAACTTCCGCTAATTCATCATTGAATGACCTGGTTTTGAGCAAACTTTCAAACAAGGTCTAATTTCTTTGATATTTTTAACCCGTCTCTAATCATTTTTACAACAATGGTTAAAGACAATTGAAATGACGTCAAGTTCAGAACTATGTGGACCTGAAGACTCGTGTTTTTACAGTATGAAATGTGTTAAATAGAGCTATCCGAATGAAATATTATTGGCGAATAATATGTTTTATAGCATTGTATCGCTAATTCTATTTTATTTTTTTTTTGGAAATTCTAATTATAGTTCAAATTTTTATGATAATTTTTGGCTAAGTCGTCGATCTTGTACCTATTTATAAACGTCTGTGCTTGTACCTTGTAATTAGCCAATGAAATCAAATATTTTGATCATATAAATATCACTTTTGTTTTCATTTAAGTGTGATAAACACGTGTTTTTGTAACCTAAGCTATTGGTTGTTTTGTAAAATTTAACCAACCACCATCCCCATCTAACCGTCGAAATATTTTTATACTTTTAAAAGTCATAATAGACTGTGCAAATATCAGAAATTCATACTAATGTTTTACATTGTGTGCATCATGGTTGTCAGTATATATGCAGAACTGTGTACAGTATATGCCACCTTAATTTTTACATTTTTATATTAAGGGAGATCACCATGCCATTGTTGTTTACTATTTTTTGTTTATATTTTACATGGTGATCTCAATATTTTTCAGGTGTTTTTAACTAATAAGGGAGATCCCACAGTATCTGTTCAATAAGTCATTTAATAAGTTTGAGTATTGACTTTGTCAGAGATCTCCCTGTTTGTGATACTGTTTATTTGTGCAAGTTTTTTATTCATTATTGATAAATGACATTGTTTCGTCAATGATTATTTAGTTGTTTTTAGGGTGAACAATTTACAAGATGCAGTTCATAGATGGAACAAAAGATTTGAGTTTATCAGTGGAGTAGGCTTTATTGGTCATTATTAAGATCAATGCATGGGCATAAAGTATTATTATTTACAAATTCTTATAAAACGTGTTTGCGCTGTGCTACACTACACATCATAAATTAATCAGTCCTTGGATATCTTGTGATAACCAATAGATCTATGTGTATATGTCTTATTTCTTTATTCCAAATTCTTATCATAAAGGAGCATGATCGGAAAATCTCTAATATTGTTGCGTTCATATCCTTAGATTTAAAAAATATAAAGCACAAAACAAAAATTATTCGTCGTAGAAATTGACTATTGTTTTAACTAACAAATTTTGTCCATGCTACTTCTTGTAATAGAACCTTATGCAACTCTGTTTTATTTAGGCAATAGTGTTCGATCAAACATGACATTTAAATGACTAAACATTGTTCTATTTTGCGGGCTTGGATTTCATGCAAGCTGGTTTCATAAGATTGTGTCAATTTACGCAGATATTTAAATCATTTCTGTAGTATCAAACAAATGTAGATAGCAAACATTAACAAGAAAATAGATTTTATCGGTCATAAACAGACCCTCATTGTCAATTTGTTAAAAATAAACCACAATGTTTTAAACTTTATACCTTTAATATTGTCTTAACTCTGGAGTCTTTTTCTTGTTGATGAATCAAGATAAACTCAACCTTGTTAGCAATACGCTTTTTATTTTTTATTACTTTAGTTATATAGACTGTATGAATCAACTTTTAACGTATTCTTGATATAACCCTGATATGCATTTCACATGTCTGAATTCAACAGACGATTATTCTTATCACGATCCAAATCGTTAAAATATAAAGAAATTAGAACAAAAGTTCTACGTTAAAATTGTTCTATATGTGAATTTTAACATAGTGCTAATGTCAAGTGTTAAAATCAAATATCTATAAAATTTGTATCAATGTTCACAGAATTTAAATTCAAATCAATGTAACTGGGACATTGGAGTCATCGAAAATTCACTTTTCAGTTTATTTTCTTTATCTCGTTACACACTAGATTTGGTCAATATCATTATCGGATTTTTAAAAAAAATCTAAATAATTAAAAATCAACGGTCAACAAACAACGAATAAATGTAGAAATATGAATTCTCATAAATGATTCATATTCCTTTTCAATATGAAAACCAGATTGAGTCATGTTTTGGTGTTAATCAAAAATCAATGAAATTTATTATATTTGTCCCGAGTTCTTGCTTCCACCACTTTTTACTTGATAATTCAATAATAGTAAATACCTTTGTACTCAAACTACGTTCATCCACTAATATGAAAAATGTCCAGGTTATCTGTTTTGAAACGCCCCCTCTACCCCTTCAGGTTTCAATACATATCCCAAAATTGAAAGTCTACGGAGATTTTGCATTGCATCAGCCATTAATAAGCCCGGATGATAACGTTAAAAAAATTGCGCGAGGCATCCCGAGTACTTTTGAATGGAGAAAAGATGTTAACATTTCCCATTATAAATCTCCTTACGAAAATTGTTTTCGTTCCTGTGAAATTTTATGAGTGAAAAGGGATAATTGTTCAATAAAGATGTTTTCGATATATTCCCTTTCATCGATTTCAATTGTATTTCTTTCACAGGCATGTGTACTTTTATTGAAAATCATCAAAAATTGATGGAAGCAATAACTTGGGACAGACTATAGACAAGTTTCTGCTATGTTTGAAATTTTGCAGATTTGTATGAATAGTGTTTCTTAAGAAAGGAGTCGTTTCTGGTTTTCGACTTGTCAAACGTAAATTTAATTAATTGCGCATTAAATCAAGATGAAAGGAAATTAAAATATTATATTTTTCTTTCTTTTTTACTATCGTACAACTTGGCATAGAAAAAGTAATCAATCTTTAGAATCTAACAAGGACTGTATTTTTGGCGTAATACTGGCGTAAGAAAATATCACAAGTTTCGCAATTCAGAATAGCTGCAGATTATTGAAATAGTTCTGTGATTTTAAAAACGATAACATTAAATGTTGGATTTTTTTACTAATGTGAACTAATGATATGATTCTTGGGTTTCAGAATATGTTTTTAAAATATGATTTGCCTATCAAATTACATTCTATACATTGATTTTTGTGAAAAAATCACTAAAATCAGTTTTTCTGTCTTATTAAATGGTCAATAAATTAGCTTTTCTGTCAATTTATATCTTTATATAAAGTCTTCATACTTCATTAAAATCAGAAATATTTTATTATTGGAAGCATAAAAAAATAATCCAAATTTCTTCACAATTGGAGAAAATTAGAAGAAATGCGGGCTAAGCAATATCAATTTTAGTATAAATATTTATTCCAATTTAGTATAAGCTAATAGACATTCTGATATTTTATCATTTCATTGAAGAATAGAATCTTCAAATCTTAAACAAATGTCTACAGAACTACAAAGAGCTAAACTTATTTTTATCATGCTTTACGTTGAGGTAGTGACTTTGACCTGGCCTTTATGCGATAACAAAAAGTCAAATTTGATTAAACTGATAGAGTCATTTGGTAATATGATCTGTTTGACTGTGTCAAAATTTCATGAATTTCTTATCATAAGAAGTATGTTTGATAACCAGAGGACTCCTTCCTTAATTCTTTTATTAGAAATAACATAATAGTCCAACGCAAAATTCTCATTTGAGAATACAACAAAGCATTGAGAGAATGACTTCCTCGTTAATTCATGAATTCCAGTCTAATAGTTTTAATCCCTTTCTTGTCTTTTAAACGAGCGATAATTTCTGTTCCAGCAAACTCAAGTGCAACAGTACATTCATATTGAACCGGAAATCCATTTTCTGGGGCTTCAATTTCGATTGTTCCGTGTTCAATGCACCCTTTGTCGGTGACATACCTAACATCGTTTTTCTTCGATATAAACATAACGCAACGTATTGGACGGAATCGCTTATGCTTTCTGTTTTCATCTTGAAATGACTCTTTCAAGTCGTATGAAGACACGTCTCCTAGTTTCACGAGATCTCCAGCTTTGTAAAGAGCTCTAAAGCATTGTTTACACCACGTTTCTCCTTCTTGAACAACTTTTTTATTTTCATCATCTCCTTCAATAAACGGTCTCATCGTTTGAATACCATAAGAATAAGGACAAACTCTTGCCTTAATGATATTATTCTCATGTCCATACAACACTGCACCGCAGACCACTGCTAAAGACGAATCGAACGGAACGTACACAGGTATGTGTTTGACGTATTTGCGGATCTCAGAGACAACGGCAGGAGACTGAGCCAAACCTCCTACAGCCAACACACTGTCGATATCTCCATGTTTTGAGAGAATATGTTGCAGTTCCTCAAAAACATTTTTAGCAATCGGGATAAAAAAGTTTTGTAACAAAAATGAAGATGGGAAGAATAATTTCCCGCGACCTTTAATCTGCACGGCATTTATTTCCATTTTTTTAAACCGGTCTTGGATAGAATACTCCCAAAGGTTTTCTGCCATTGATTTTAGAGATGAAGGAATCTGAAAGCATATCTGTTTGTCAGTGCTAAGGTCTATTGAACGTTTTTTGTTTTCAAAATTTTCAATCAGCAACATGTAGTCAGATCGATGTTTTGTTTTAAATTTATTTAAAATTTCTTTTCCAAACACGTCCTCCAGCCACTGTATTAATTTTTCGTTGATGTAGACTCCGCCAAATGCGCCTCCACAAGCTCTTTCTACGATGTGAATTTCTTTTTCACTTTTGATCGCAATGACGCTTATATCTGTTGTGCCCCCTTATAGAAATTTTAAAAGAAGTGAATTAAATTTGTTATTTTTTCTTTTCAATTCAAAAGCAAATGCCTGTCTGTCCTTCATTCTGTCTGTGTGTAATACTTTCGTTTCCGGGTGTTATCTTAAGGTGGTATGAGACACGTGACGATGGTCATAAAAAGTATTTTGAATTTAATATACTTTTATTCATATGAATATCGTAAGGTGTCCAGTAGCATCTTAAAATATCATCCACAAACGAAGTGTTACGCAACGACAGAATGATATACATACAGGCATTAGACAGACGGAAATACCGAATTTATATATCATAATCATGATCAATAAATATGAATAACAAGGAATATTTTTTCACAGAAAGCTAACATTCATACATTCTTTTTTAATATTTTTTTTTATATAAACACAACACGATATCTTTTTTTCTTAGAGATATCTACTTGAAATAGTCTACTTATTTTTGCAATTTTTTGCGGTTTATTTTTAATCGCAAATACATGTATATTTGTATATTGAATATTAACCGTACTGTAATATTTTCCATATCTTGTACCTGTCGAGAAACGTAAATACATGGTGGCTTCATTAAGGATAAGAAAGATCATTGCTTAATTTAAAAAAACCCAGGAAAAATGCCATTTAACAAATGATATGGTTGCCTTTACCATTACATTAAACACCAGACAATGAATTAGTTTACCTCCCATATCAAACACCAACATCTTCGTTTTCTTCGCTAGATTGCTGTCGTCTTTCGCATTAGAAATATTTTTCATATTTTGAAATCGGCAATACAGTGCTGCAGCTTCGGGTTCATATACAAGCATGACGTCATCTGATTTTATTCCCGCCTGGCAATAAAAAGGGATTTTATTTTATTTAATCATTAGAATTGCGAAAATATATTCAAATTCTACAATTACAAATACCTTTTCTGCAGCTTCCTTTGTAAACTGTTTAGCGGCATCTGACCAAATGGCGGGAACTGTAAGCACCCATAGGATGTCTTGATCTCTTAAAGGCATTCCTCTCTGCTCCAATCTTTTGAATAAATCATCCTTAAGATATCGGATGATCATGCTGATAATGGTTAGCCCTAGCATCGGTTTACCGCATTCATCTTCTATAATGTCTGTTCTAGAAATTTTCTGTTTTAAAGAAAAAGACACAATTAAACACATATAAATATTTTTTTTCAAAGTATACAAATTACTAGTTGATTTTTATCTCTTTCTCTGTCTAGTTTTAAACGTACTTTACCTCACGATAGAGCAGTCTCATTTTAATCTTCGTAAAGAAGTAGCAATCTTGGTGCTTCCCAGTTTCGACAAGATTTGAATATTCTTCTTCTGCCGTATATCCAAACGATTTGAAGGTTTTGTCAGGATTTAAGAGAACAGATGAAGGAGCCTTTGGTGACATCGTTTGGGATCCATTTCCGGTCCAGTGGTTTACTTCAATCTTTAAGGGATCAAGTCGGTAATCATTCCGAAAGGAAAAAGCATAACCACTGTATGCTGTTCCGAAGTCTATGGCAGCGACAAGAAGCTTCCCGTCCAAGGAGCTAGTACCGCCAGCCATTTCATGAACTATAAATAAGACGTATTACGGTATATAAGGAAGTTTTAAAGATGACGTTAGGTTTAAACATGTTTTAAGAAATGCCAATAAGCCACGGATGATAGATTAAACTCAAACGCAATTTGTGCAATGTATCTGTTTACTTGATAATTTTCCAGAGATCTTTTAATTTGATACGTTGTTATTTAAACTAATAACTGCGCCTTAATCTAACAAGTATGTTTTCTGACAAACGGTGTAGCACAGACGATTTTTCTGTTATTTTGATAATCTAAACTACTAAAAACAGTGTAAGAAAACAGATAATGACCCAAGAAAAACAGAATCCCAAAAAAGGTAAGTTAAAAACAATAATTTACTAAAACGAAAATACTTTTGAAATCAGTTTCTCAAAAATGCAGAGCTGTCTGAAGCAGAAGAACACCAAGAGTGGTACTACTTCAGTCGCTTCAAGATGAAACTCATGAATGCACTGGTATTTTGTTTTCTCTTTTGTATCTCCTTAAAAGATTTTATAAGTTTTGAGTCAGGTACTATTATTCAATTTAATTCTTTTAAAATGGATACTTTCCTCTGTTTATTATTAGGATATATCTAAAGATCAAACAGGGAGTGATCGTTTATTTACTAAACTTGAGAGAAGTATGGAGATAGAAGACATAGATGGTAAAAAGATGCCGTATATGGCTATCATAGCACATGCCATTCGATATCTTAAAGAACATTTACTGCGCCAGTTAAACGACAAGAACATTCTAGAAGCAGTGACAGCTGACGGTATTTTCTGGGTATTGACAGTTCCCGCTATTTGGACAGACTCTGCAAAACAGTTTACAAGAGAAGCGGCAAAAGAGGTACATATCTAATTAAGTCCTTGTGTTATTTCACACATACAGATTTTGATTTAGCTTACCTTTAAATATGTTTCTTTCAGCTACTCAATAAGTGCATCGTTTGTCATTTATTGGATGTAAGTTCTTGATAATTTATGAAGGAAAAGTTATTACATCAGCTTTATTTGTTGACTTAATTGATTAGATTAACCTTTGAATAGCACTAATTTTGGAAAAAAAATCATGTAGCATTGGTTTGAAAAGGTGTATTGTTTTAAAAAAAAATGATTGAATAGCTAAAATCAGAAATTGTTAATAGAATTGTGATTCTTACTATGTTACGCTTGGTAGGCCGGAATTCACGACGATCAGCTAATGCTAGCATATGAACCGGAAGCTGCCGCCCTGTACTGCCGCCTACTTCCGATTGATAGATTTGAGAGTGGGGGAGAACATCAGGAGCTAGTGCTTAAAACGTTTGAACGAGGGAAGAAATTTATGGTCATCGACCTAGGGGGTGAGTCATTGACAAGTTTTAAAAACGAAAAATAAATCATGCATTATGAAGGTAAGATTGTCGATATATTACCCATAACATCTAAGTTTGAATTTAAATGTGAAATTTTTGGTTATTTGAAAAAATCAAAATAATCAGCTGATTAGATCTCGCATATCACAATGGCACAGTAAGTAGGTATATGTTCACAACTCAATGTCGTCGTACAAAAGTCTAATGAGGGTATCTTTTTTGAGCACTGTTTACAGGTTATTTATACTTAGAAAAAAAAGGAAATTCTAGAAATTATATATAAAAGAGGTTACATGCATTACCCGGACATCAAGAATGTCCTATAAAGAATAACATACCAATTTAGAATAGTCAAGAATATTCTATTATACAAACCTACTACATTTAACAAATATCAAAATTGTGCATAGACGTTCGTGTGCCTTCACCACGAATCGATATGCTCTGTTTCAATGGTGTATGGTAATGATGGCGATTCTTTTTATAATCAAGTTGGAAAATGCTACGATTCGATCCGACAATACATGTATTTTGCCCGTCTGACCATATTGACACATTGCAACTCAACGCAGCGCAGAGTGTTATTTCTTCCTTGAGTAATGATCCAGGATCAATACGATTAGTTAGGGGCACGATAAGATGCAACGTGCTGCGCTTAGCAAAGACGCAGTGTTACCTTATACGATTATAACGATTAATAACGAAAATTGGACAGTTTGTTAATCGTGTTGATTGTAGAAACAATTTTGACAGTCAAAAAATGTTTTACAATTAGCACGATTGACACGATTACCACGACATATTTCAAGATCTAGCAACTTTGATGCGATTACTAACAATAACTTTGCGATTGAGGCCGACATTTCAATCGCACTGCGAATCGTTATAATGGGAACGTAGCATCAGCTAAGAAAATGATTTATTTTAGATTTACAATTTCTTACGGATCTGTAAGATACAAGCATGGATTGCATCAACTTGTTGAGCATAACAAAACAATTCAATTTATGATCTATGAAATTAGACTTATTCGTAAATGAATTTCTACTTTTTCCCAGAACCATTAAGCCAGTTTCAACCTACCCTAGCTCATTGCATCCTTCATTCAAGTCCTATCAGGCTTGGGGTAATGCTAAATATAATGGTAATGCATTGCAATGCATTACATATTTTCATAGTAATGCTAGTAATGTGTAATGCCACAATTTTAGCATTACAAGTAATGGTAATGTAATGCATTACTTCCAAAAATCTAGTGTAATGCTGGCATTACATGGCATTACTTTGCATTACTGTGCTTTTCTATGCATGTTCCTTTGTAAAATTGTGATGATTTGAATAACTGAAAGTGTATTTAATTAAAAATTGAAAAAAAAGAAGAAAAATAATTCTTGAGATAAAAATATCTTAGATGTATGATTAAGCATGTTAAAAAAATCCATTCTTAAATTGTCAATATAACTGGCTATATCAACACAATTTCATAACATTTTAAGAGTGTTGTTATTAAGAATTTCAAATCATTTGAAAAATGTGCTCCAATTAGTTGTTCATTCAATGACTTCTTTACTGTGAAGAATGTGTCAACAACACACAATGCCCCCAGGATAATCTAAGTATCAAAACTATCTATTGTTTACAGAGGAGCTAAACACCCCCAATCACCACCCTTCTCTTGGCTGTGTTCCATTAGAATAGAGAACAGACATACACCCTTAAAAGCAAAAATGAATGCATTAAAAAGAATGCACTGTCTAACCATTGCGAAGCTTAAAAAATTACTTCCAGTATTATAACCCATTTGAAAATAATTTTACTCTCTCTCTCTCTCTCTCTCTCTCTCTCTCTTTCTCTCTGTTGTATACATGTATTAATGTATTAAGTACAATAGTTTAGACTGATAGAAAATACAAGAATATGTATTTTTTTCTATTATTGCCTGAACACTTAAATATCTTAAATTTTCACACCCGACAGGATGCAGTTAAAAGATGAAACCTGTGAAATTTTGATGATCATAAAGTGCTACAGCAATCTTGTATAGGTCATTAAATTTGAACCTGATTATAAGTGAACATGAAGCTGTAAATTTGTTAAAACTTGTTTTCTTTATGAAACATTTTATTACAAAAACTCTTTATTTAGCTTTTAAATTACTTTTTTAAAAATTATTAACTTTTCAAAAAGTAATGGTAATGGTAATGCATTACGTTACTCATGTAATGGTAATGTGATGCATTACTTGAAGAAAATTAAGTAATGGTAATGGTAATTTAATGCCCAAATTCATGAAGTAATGGTAATGTAATGCATTACTTTACTATGTAATTCGCCCCAAGCCTGAGTCATATTTAAAGAAATATAATTTCAAATTATAGACATTTTGTTGGCTTTCAAAGAAAGTGAATCTGTCTTACGGGCAATTCGTCTTAGGGGTGATATGGTTAACATAGTGGTATTAAAGGACATATCGCATGTTTTTCAATTTTCGGAGTTTTTTAAATAAAATCATTCTATACTCATTAAAAATCAAGTTTATTAACGTTTTCATAAAATATTCTGCCTAATTCGTGAGTTTGAAAGCGATGAAATTCAAATGTCGCGATATGCATAGTTTCTCTCTCGATCTACCCGCCATGATGTGTGACGTCATACCGACCTCGAGCGAGAAGGTGCTGTTAGCCATCTTTGTAATTGGATTAGATTTAAACGACAATTAAACTAATTATCACCTAATAAATTGCCGATAACGGGACATGATGGTGTTCTGTGCCTCCTGTCGGTGATTTAGCCACCGAAAATGGGGATTTGGACTGTTGTTTTTTTAAGTTTCCCTTACGAAAGTAAGCGGAAATCTTGTGACAAATAGGGGTCTATCTGTCGACGAGAGGATTTATAAATTAACATTCAATTCATAGATTATTAATCATATGGTACATTTTTGTTATTATAGTTTCATAAATAAATCGTATTCATTTCTCAAAAAGAAAAAAATAGAAGTTTATGCACAGGGGCCTGTGTACAAAACGCTAGTTCATCGAAGAACAATAACGAGAGGGGACGCCATTTTGCAAACCGCCTCGCTTCATTAGCTGTTTTCTTTTTCTTATTGTTAAACTATACGTTCGTGTATGCATCGGTTTTGTATACATGATTTCTTAATTCATACATGTAGTTCACCTCTGCAGAAATCATAATTTTGCCAGTGTAAAATAGAGTAAACAACCTTAGGAAGTTGTGATCAATTACTGCCGAAGAAACAAACTTCTTGTGCACCACAGTTTTTACAATAATGAACATTCTGAGTCGTTAGGCACGCCAAAAACCAAGACTGTTGTAGATTTTAATAAATAAACACCTTTAACAGATTTATTTGAGCTACAATCCTTACTAAGTTGTGTTTACAATGTTTACACGTCGATCAATTTGATCGTCATTGCCGACTTCATCGTCGTTTTTTCGGCAATATC
Organism: Magallana gigas; assembly: GCF_963853765.1. Lineage (NCBI taxonomy): Eukaryota > Metazoa > Mollusca > Bivalvia > Ostreida > Ostreidae > Magallana > Magallana gigas. The sequence goes on along the minus strand of NC_088859.1, from coordinate 2,578,076 downwards.
ATCGTTTTTTATCCGTACTAGTGGCTCAAACATGTACGACTGAATAATAAAATTCTTTTAATTTAGTCAGCATGTAAAAAAACAACTTACATGGTGAATGAATGTCAAAATTTAAAGAAGATAATGCTAATCCTACAATTTGTTTACAATCAGCTGTTCGAAGAAAGTCGCATGTGACGTCACTGAACCACGTGACACGCTATCTAATTGACGAGTCTTTAAACGATCGGGGCTATAATTCAAATTGATATTATGGCTAATTACCGCTTTTATACCGTTAACAAACTGTTAGGAGTAATTATTAGATACACATGGAAGCCAAAAAATGTAAAATGTCGTATAGTTTAGAAATATCCGATATGTCCTTTACGGATCTATAGCACACAACCATTGAATTGACTCATAGTGAAAATGGATTTCCCGAAAAACAATTACTTTAAATATAAATGTGTTTTTTGGTTATTTTCTATCGTAGATATTTCTAAATGTTTCGAATTTACAATTTGAACCTATAAAATTTTCTCTTGAAATTTTGATATTAGTCTTCAAATTTAGAGAAAGCAGCATTTTCTCAGTAAAATGGTATATTTCTGCATGAATTTTGGCCAAGATATTCTTTAAAACTTGTCTGCCCCTAAAAAATCTCATATTCTTTATGGGCTTGTTTGAAGAATTAATTTTGGATGGAATTTGTTTAGGGGCGTTTTTGGCCATGGGGTCAAATTTTGCAAAAAGCATACGAAAATTTCGGAAACTGATTTCTATCATAGTGGTCTATATTTACACCGAAGAGTGGAACTTTTGAATAGTTCAGTGAATTAAACCGCTAGCTATGTTACACGTGATGTTTGTTATGCCCTGGGTCGATTCCATCTGTGTGCATACTTTTTTTTATCTTACTTTTTTTAAAATTAAAAGCATTTATTTTCACCTTTTCTTTATATGCAGAAATGTGCATTTTGTATATCAAATTCGAACTCTTTCCTAGCACATTTGCACATTTACTTTTTGAATTAAAGGCATCGATAAAAAAAGTACATGCATATAATTAACTACATGTACCAATTGTTTCTCATTGATCACAATGACAACATTTACATTCCTGTGTAGTTTGTAATTTATCTTACAGACTGGTATTTCTAGGAAGAAAGATTTAAGTGGACCACTGCCAAAGATACTATATAAAATTGTGTTTCATTTAACGTTTTAGCTTATTTATTTCCAAAACGTTTTCAGTTGGAAAGGAATAAATGTTTACTGAAGAGTATTGTTTCAGGAGGAACCGTCGACTTCAGCGTACAGGAAACTACTGGTGTAGGGAAAATGAAGTCAATTCATGACGTTTGCGGGGGACCGTGGGGTGGCGCTAAAGTTGATGAGGACTTTATTCAATTTCTTATTAAACTTGTTGGAGCAGATGTGTTCACTGAGTTTAAAGATGACTGTAGGTCTGAGTACTTGGAGTTGATGCGAATCCTAGAAATCAAGAAAAAGCAAATTGATTATAACTCTCAAAATAAAATTCCATTCAGGATACCAGTTTCTTTGTTTGAGATCTTAGCAGAACACACAGGATGCACCATTACTGATATAATATCAAACTCTCCCTACGCCAAGTCTACAAACTACTTGCAAGATAGAATAAACTTTGATGCGAGTTTGTTTAGATCTTTTTTTAGAAGTTCGTTACAAGACATAACATCTCATCTACGAGGTATATTGGAAGACCCAGTCTGTCAAGACTTGCTGGGAATAGTAGCTGTTGGTGGTTATGCAGACAGTCGTCTTGTCATTGATGGCCTTAAAGACGCTTTCCCTGGAAAACGATTTGTCGTACCTACAGAAGCCGGTCTCGCTGTTGCTAAAGGCGCCGTTCTTTTTGGTCACGACCCAGAAATCATTTGCTCGCGTGTATGTCGCTATACATATGGGGATGACATATGCATCCCATTTATTGAGGATAAACACCAATTTAGTAATTTAACCTTGATAAACAAAAAGCGGTTTTGCAAAAACATTTTTCAGAAGTTTTTTGAAAAGGGTGAAAAAGTTTTTCTTGGAGAAAAACGAACCTTTACTTCTGATTATGATTTCCGCGACGAAGGCAGAGCTTATCAGCGGCAACAACCTTTGACCATTAAAGTTTATGTCTCAAATCGGAAAACCCCTAAGTATATTGATGATGTCGGATGCAGGGTGTTGGGTGAAATAATTGTAAAATGTAATAACAAATCAAAACTTTGGCCTGAAACTTTCTCATGTGAAATACAAATGGAAATAGCCGGAACAGAAATTCAAGTTACAGCAACTTTAAGTACTAAAGAGAAGGCAACCGCAAAGTTTGACTTTTTATGATTCATCAAATTCAAACAATGTACTTCAAATATCATTATAATTTACAGAAAAGCATAACTAACATTGGTAGTTATTTTAAAGTTTCGATAACTCAGATATCAAGACAAGGCACTTTGATAAAATTTCAAGAGATCAAAAGTTCGAACGATTGAGTTTAATTAAATGCAGAAGGAAGATGGGTGGATAAGGCGTGTACAATGTCTATATAAGGATAAATTTAAACTGTGGTATACGTATCAAAGTCTCTAAATATGGCCGTTTTAGAATTTCAATGCGTTTTCTTTTGAAGTGGGTTTGTGCTCCATATTTTTGTAATTGTCTATATATGGTCTAATGGAAAATAAACCTATTTCGATCAACAAAAACATTAAGATACGACTAACTTCATTAAAAATATCATTTTGTATTTCAACAATTGACCATTTTAGAAAAATTATCCAAGTCCGTAATTTCATAGCCAAATTCGCATAGAGCATTAAAAAAACTCACTGACTGAAATGGTTCATTAGTTTAAGTTACATGTAAGTTACATATAAGTTACATGTAATCATACATTCATTAGTAGTTTTTTTCAGGTTGTGAGTTCGATACCACCAAAACGTCAGTCAATATATTTTCCTGATCATTTATCGAAATATTCAAAGTGGGAAAGCAATTGTGTCTTTGCAAACTTGTACTATAACTTTAGATAGATTTAATTGGGAAAAAATAATTGGAATTTGCATCCTACGACTATTCAAGAATACAGAGTTGGGTTTTGCGTAGATAGATATCGTATATACTTTTTAATTGATTCAGTTTCTTTTTTTTTCAATTTTGTCTAAATGTATTTGCAAATAAAAACCGGTTTTAGCTTCTCAAATATTTACACCTATTTAAAGAAGCCGGGAGTTGCGTCACCTATAAGAATCTTTAAATATCACAGACCTGCTTGTGACCATGCTTTCACGTTTTCCAGAGAAATCAAGAACTATCTTGAAAGACAGATAGGGGATTGAAATATCAAAGTCTAAAAACAAATGAGGCCATGTTTTCGCCTCGAACAATCAAATTGGTTCAGAAATTGAAGTTCGAGACATTGAGTGTTGTAAACCTGTACCGTTAAATAGGCATTTTTATTTTCCCTGTTTTAATTACTGGAACGAACAATTCTTTTCGGAGAATCATTAAGTTTGATGATAAATATGTCCTTTTATAATTAAGTGTTTACTTTGATTGTTACTTCCAAAAACTTTTTTTGTTTTTTATTTACATCTTAATTTATTCGTAATGTTTAGTCTTTTCACTAGAAATAAATACATGTAATAAAATTTTGAATAATGTTTCGTTGTTATTTTTCTCACCAACACAATAGTTCTGATACGTGTTTGTCAGATTAAACAACACTTTATAAACTAAGAAGTTCATTACACTTTTTTGATAACATTCACAATGTCACATTAATAGAAAATTTTAATATCTTAAATTTTTTTATAATTTTTTCGGAATATTAGTATCAAAGTTTGAAATTTTTCCAATTCAATTCCATTCGTTTATTATCTCAACATATATCAATGGTACAAAAAGTACAAGATATATAATCATATTTACATACATGCAAACAGCCCGGATGATCAAAGCTAAACCATTATCTGTGGAGAACAGACTATCTCATAGTTTTATGTTTTATTTCTTATTGGGATATTAAACAATAAGTTACAGAACTGGATTTAGTTCAACATAATATTTTCGATTCACATTATTACAGGTAGTGAAACTCTTCCCCATATTGATTATAATTACATGAATTTCAAACTCGTTCATGTTGTAAGACGGGGTTGCGTGTTTTGAATTTCACGAAATATGTGCTGCTTCCTAAAATGACAAAACATTTGTAGTTTAAGCTCGAAAATAATGAGGTGAAAATTTGTTCTAATGTGGAATAACTACACATTGGTTTTTTTTTTATTATTCGTCCATCCGGCCCTCTTAATTCAAGAGGACTGGATGATTGCGATGTTTTTTTTAGACTATATGTATTTTTTATATGTAGAAGAATATTTTTTGCATATGGATATATTTACCATTAATTTTTTCATTACTTGAAAATAGTAAGGTCAATGTGATGGCTCATTTGTATGGATCATCAAAACTCCTTCATACTTAAGTTAATTGAATCACAAATTCTTTTGCAATTTCGCTCATATTAGAAATTAACAATTTTATTTCATTTTAGTTCATCGGTATAGTAATATATATCATGTTTTTACTAAATATTGGTAAATGATTTACTCCAGCGGATTAAAATTTGTTTTCTTTACCTACTAGATCGTTTTCAGTTTTAACATTTTATCAATATAAGTATGTATAGTTATTTTACAGTTTCATTAAACATTTATACACTGTATATCAGAGTAATAATAATCTATGTATATGAACTAAGAACCCGGAGGTTTGGCCTTCTTGTTATTAGTTTTTGTCAAAAATTGTCAATAGAAAAACCGTTTCAAGAGGTATTTACTTATACATAGATTAGTTATATAGCATCAGTACACAAATAAATGTCGTAAATTTCCGATTTATGAAAGGACATTTACCTGGACTAAAATTTGGATTTTGATTCAAATTTAATTCTAGATTTTAAGTAGTACTCTTAACTTTTTAAAGCATATCTATTAATGAAATACCATTTTTTTGTACACCCAGGTGGAACAGTTGATATTGCTGTACAAGAAACGACATCACATGCCGAAATAAAAACTATTTACAAGGTTTGCGGTGGGAACTGGGGAGGAACTAAAGTAGATGACAGTTTTATGAAATTTTTAAATGAATTGATCGGATCAGAAAATATGAAACATATTAAAAACGAGGGCAGGTCAGAGTACCTGGAAATTTTACGAGGATTTGAGTTGAAGAAGAGAACTTTCAACATTGATTCGAACAACAGAGTTGTCCTGAAGATTCCTCCAGCTTTTGTTGAAATTTTTTCAGAAAAAAGCGGCGAAAATTTCCAAAATGCTATCAAAACATCAAAACACATGACTGCATTGTCATTAAGTGGAGACAAGCTAAATATCGACCATTCCCTGTTCACGTCATTTTTTGAGAGTTCGGTGAATGATATTATTTCTCACATTAAAGATATTTTCGATGCAGACATTTGCCGTGATTTAGATGGGGTTGTGATGGTTGGCGGATTTGCCGAAAGTATGATTGTAAATTCTGCCGTTAAAAAGGCTTTTCCAGACAAAAAGTTTATTATTCCACTGGAAGCTGGCTTGGCCGTTGCCAAGGGGGCAGTCCTCTATGGACACGATCCTGACATCATCTGTTCCCGAATATGTCGGTATACATACGGTAAAAGTATCTCTGAACCGTTCGATAAAGATTTACATGACGAATTTAGGCAGACGAAAATTGAAGGAGAACTCTTTTGCTCTGGCTGTTTCCTGAAGTTTTTTACGATCGGGCAAGAGGTATCGGTTGGTGAATCGGTGGAAATGAGATCCGTATTTTCCTTTGTCGATAACCATAGGCAGTTTTTGCGCGATAATCCTATTAATATATCTGTCTACATTTCTAAAGAGGAGTCGCCGATGTATGTTGATGATGAGGGGTGCCTGTTGCTTGGAAAAATCAAAATAAATTGTAAAAATAGCGAATGGCCAGAGAGAGTTCATGTCACGGTTAAAATGGAGATCACAGGAACAGAAGTAAAAGTAACACCCACGATGCATACCGGTGAGCAAGTCACTGCAACGTTTGATTTTCTGTAATACTGGGGTTTTACCAGAAGTTTTCAGATAACTTTGTCTTACTTCTGAAGAAGTACAACTCAATTTTACGCTTACCAGAAGATTTCGGATTACATGTACTTCTTGTATAATATAATTTTAGAAGAAGTAAAACTCCTAATAAATACATTTTAAGATCAATGAAAAAATGTATTTTTATGAATAAATTATTAGGCTAACATGAGAGAAAAGAAGTTCTAACGTCAATTACATTGACCAGGGACTCGCTTACCTTTGATGGCAGTGTAAATAAAATCTGCTCCTCTAGGATACACTTGTTTCGTAGTTTTACTTTTAGAACAAGTAATGCTAAATTGCCTATAGAACGAGGTAGATTGTATATATATCGTGAAAACCGTATATGTACCATATGTAACTGTATTGAGATAGGAGATGAATTTCATTATTTATTTCATCGTAAAGATATAACAATTAAAGATAAGAGAGTTTTATACATAACACTGTGCCGGATAATTATGCCAGTGCCAAGGTGGCATTTTTGCACCCGCTTAAGCTGCAGTTTCGGAAAAAATCCATGTATATCAAATGATAGACCATTGTCTATAGAGTATAAAACCACTTTTGTTTTTAGTGTGTTTCACCTGACAGGTGAGATATTTACCTTTAAGAATTAATATCCCATCGGAAAATGATAATTCCCATAGGAGAATTGATTCCCCTACAGGAAATATTGACAATCCTATAGGATTTTATAAAAGTCCTAAAGAATTATATTTCCCATAGGAGAATGGTATTTCCTGTAGGAATTTGATTCAGACATGTAGTATTCCTATAGGATATTAAGTTTTCCTGTCATATTTTATCAAATCCTATCGGAATTGAAATTCCTATAGGAAGTTCTTGTATTCCGATAGGAAATTTAAAATTACCTATAGGAATATTGTTTTTCCTATGGGAAAAATTTTTTTCCGATAGGATTTTATTTTTGAAAGGTAAATATCTCACCTGACATGTGAGATACAATGATAACAAAGATGGTTGTTAACTCCTTAAGCAATGGTATATCTTATGGCCTATTTGAATTTTTCGATATATGCAGCTTAAGCGGGTGCAAAAATGCCACCTTGGAACTGGCATAATTATTCGGCACAGAGTTACATACCTTCATACTTCTACACACAACCAAATGTTTACAAATTTCAATAACTCTTTAATGCTAATAATAAAAAATTATTGATTAATCTGTGTAAATTATTAAAGTTATAATTAAGAGAGTTAGCTCTCTAAGTTAATTGCCAATCATACTTTTTTCCTTTTTTTCACTTTAGTATTATCACTCTCCAATGCATGCAATGTATGAATTATATGTATTATTGTTCAATTGATTCTTCTCAACACTGTAATTTATGCAGTTAAGAGAATAAAGAAATTGTCATTGTCATTGTCATGAAAGAGCCGTTATACAAGTCTAATTGTACATGTAATAAGATAATTATATGTGTTATTTCGTTTTAAGACACTGATTTTTCACTGTTCGGAGAATGGCGATTGTTTTAATCAGTAAATATATGCACAATCTTACTATATAACTTTTAAAAAAACAAGTATCTAAAGAAAAGATTTCAAAAAATTTTGGAAGGTTGGATTGAATGCGATCATCTGATGGTATACTAGTATGTTAATGTTAAAATGCTATAAAAAAGGAAATTTAAACTGGTCCCTATCCAAAGGTAAGCGTAATTAGTATGGTAACAGATGCGAAAGATTGAAAAATTGCCTTTTGAGCTATTTTGGAGACAAATAGCAAGAAATTACAGCTGTTTCAGTTACACAGAATAAAAGAATCAGGTTAAAATATTACGCATTTTCAAATTACAGAAGATTATTCATGAGCAAAAAAAATTGTTTAAAAGTGTTATCATGGTAACTTAAAAACACTTTTAAAATAACATTTTTTTCATTAAACCCAATTCAGTTTTCACTGTAAAAACCTATTGGTTTATATAGGCAACAAAGATAATAAAATTAAATCTGTTGCTATGGTAACAACAACTTTAATTAAAAATCAGAAAAATCTGAATATTTTAGGTACTTTTGAATAATACATGTAACATGATACTTCAAAATAAATTGATCAGAGTGACCAAACATGTCCTAAAGTTTCATTAAATATCAGTTGAAGCTGCATCTTAGCAAAAATGAATGGTCGTAGCAATGACGTTTTGAACTATAATTTTTTTTTTGAACTATTTTAATTTCACATATTTTCTTAGCAACGGTAATTTAACGATGCTCAATAATGCTGGGATAAATTTAATACAAAGTGTGATTTTTCCCACATTTATCAACAAAGAATGAGTCTAAATTGTATTCAAAACAGGTATTTTCGCTCTACGGAATCACTATGGTTTTCTTCATTTTTTCCCTCATTTTTAACCTTGTTACCATAGCAACAAGTGTCAATTTTTTATCTGAGAAGTATATTTTAAATACTTATTACATTAATATGTATCACTGTATACAATATAAAGAAAATTAGTAATTATGTGTGCCAGAATCCAAGCTAAAAGAGAGATAAGTCAGTCTAGAATTATTAATATTTATCCTAAAAACTTTTGAATTCAATAAACTCTTATGCATTGCTGAATGTAAATGTCTTCTAAAAACATCGGCTTAGAGTCGAGACTTTTGATTTATACTTCCAAGAAAACTCGTCGAAGGGGAGTTAAGTACCAGTAAGGGGTGGGGGAAATTTTTGATGAAAATTCAGCTTTTAAAGACCATGTGTTGTATGATAAACGATTGCATTTCAGAACAAAATATATTCATAAACACCTTAAAAGACACTTAACTATCAGATCTTGTGAACAGGGAAAATAATCAGTTATAAAGGTGAAGTCTTTCAGTGTCCGCTTTAACGAGCATGTTATCCCCCCATGTCCCACGGAAACAACTTTCGGGAGATGTAAATGGTTCCGTATAGTGCTAGATGGCTTGCCCTCATGCGTTATACTTGTAGCAAGGTTACTAAAAAACGCTTTAAATTATAGATTTCAGTTCTAAAACCGCAACAGTATGTATTTCAACAACAAAATACTTTCTTGTGTGCTTCATGCGGGATGAATGCAACTAGAATTTCAGAAAAATGCATAAACCGCTTTAAAGGGCTATGTATTTAAAATGATATTATATAAATAGTGCCTGTTTTGGAGGGTAATGGTTGAAATTGACATTGAAAGGATTATAAACTGCATCTAAACCAATCAGATTTCAGTATTCAACATAAAAGTATATTTATTATATATATCTCAGGATTCAAACGACGTTCATCAGTGATAGAAACGTAGCTGCAGACCTCTATCCTTGTGGGTATATTCACGTTGACATACCGTAGTACTTCAGCTCCTCCATTACAGCACCCACCCACCCCCCACCCCAAAAAAACAAACAAACAAAAAACCACAAAAAACAAACAAAACAAAACAAAACTATTACCTTAATAGAAATTATGCAGATTAAAGTTTGTTTTGATCATGATTTCCAGGAGAAAAATTACACCGCATATTGGGGAAGGGGCAAGGTTATATAGGAATATAGAAAAATCTGTTCACAACTTCAGAATCAACGAAAGGGACCTGAAATTAAAAGAAATGTGGATAAAAATTGGAAGATATTTTGCTATAAAAGCAATATCTTCCGTTGTAAATTATAAATGATATTTGATACCAAATTGCTAATTTGATCAGTTATGGCTATTGTTCTTCATGTGAGCGTTGTGGCCCTGACGTCACCTGCATTTGTATCAAACCTACTTTGCTCGATATTATTCATAACACCTATTTAGTTATACGATATTGGTGAGATTGCATGTTGGGTTTTTTATCTCTATTATTACCCAGTAATTCGAGGCTTTGGCGAGACCTGTACAGTCAGTCTTTGTTAAACCACGCTCATGCAAACAGCATCATAAAGTCTGGTCTCTTTAGATAAAGTCAGTTTTCTTGGATAAAATAAACATATTTTTTAAATGGGCTTGATATATTCCAATGTTACAGCAGGCACGTAGCATCAGATGGGGGGGGGGGGGGGGCTTCCCACCCCCGTCCCCCCCCCCTTACACACACACACACACACTTTTTTGCACAGCAAAGATTTTTCTTAAATTTACATACAAAAATTTGAATTTATGGGACCATGTAAAAAATTGAAAATAAAGAAATAATCAGTGAAATTGAAGTAAAAGGTATACTGGACTCGATTGAAATATGCATTAAAAAGGTAGACACAGCAAAAATAGACAAATGTAGCTAGCCTTTTTTTCATTTGGTTGTTTTATCTTTGTAAGACTGACCATGGTAAAGATACAAACCGTTATTGTTATTTATTAATATTTTTTGTTTGCCTTAGCTGAACTTTTGATTTCCAGGTTAAGATTGTTGAATGGTCGTGTATACATGGTTACATTCACACGACAGAATCCGTTTATAACGTAGTACATGTATACATGTTCGTATCGGAGCAATACCTTAGTACAGTTACATGGTATAAACGACTAAATCTAACTTTCATGGACTTTTATTAACCGTCATTTCCCACTTCATGTGCAAGGGCAGGATATGCAGCAATAATGCGCGTCTGTAAAATAAAATTCAGGTGTTTGTATCTCGTCATATTGTCAAGTCCATTTAATAATGAAACTTGAATTAAGAAGGCGTTTCAGATAAAAAAAACATGAGAAACTAGACTCTTGTTGCAAAAGCAACAAAAAGGTCTTCCGTTTTGATATACATGTATCAATTTAACTGTAAGACATTGCTTCTCTCACATAGAAAAAAGAGTGGATATGATAATTATTGTGAATGATATATCCAGACGTTACTTACATGTAAAACAACGAGATTGAAAAAGAAATCAATTTTTGAAGTACTTTCTGTGACGACCGGAAGTAACGCCGAACTAAACAAAAATGTTAACAATTTGTACAATCATATGTCAATCTTTCCTCAAAGTTTTGTTGTTCACGTCTCTGCAAAATTTGAGATCTCTTTGAAACAATATTTTTTGTCTCGGGACCGAAACGGACGAACGAAAGTGATTAATAAAAACAAAAGCTGTTTTTTCTCGTACATTTGCTTAATGTACATCACTGTTTATCAGGCTAGATGAAATTCCAAGAAAGTCAGTTAAACTTGTTAAAAACAGGATTTGTTTGAACCATTCCGGTAAGAACCGGAAGTGACAGTTGACAAAATTAAAACCGTTAAACACATCCCCAATCCAAATTCTATCAATCATGAAAGATTCGTGTCTCAATCAGTTACAATGACGAAAATCTCGCGGACATCAAATTTGTTAAAAGGAAAGCTACGTAGAGATATTTGAGATATCTCACCGGAAGTAAAATTTATTTGCCAATTTAACATTATATAGTTGACATGTGTAAGATTGTATAGTGTTATTTTCATTTTATGTAAAATGAATAAAACAAATTTTTGAAGTGCTTCCAGTGACGACCGGAAGTTACGCCGAACAAAACAAAATAGTGTATACACATGTACATACATAGGTCTATCATCCCAAAAAGTTTGATCGTTCAAGTCGTTACCGTTTTTTAGATCTCCAGGAATCAAGGTTTTTTGTCCCGGGACAGGAAACGGACAAACGGAAGTGCTCAATGTAATTGTAATTAATATTTTTTTTGTACTTGCCCTTTCTACTTAATTTTTCATCGACTTCACTACAAATTTCAAAGGAAAACAGTTAAACTGATAAACAGCTTTATTTGTTTGAACTCTTTTCTGTGTGGACCGGAAGTGACGGAAGACAAAATGAGACCGGTTAAACATATCTTCAATCAAATGTCTATCATCCATGAAAGTTTTGTGCTTTGATCTCTTATAGTTTCTGAGATCTTGTTTGTACAAAATGTGTTCCAAAAAAGCTACCTGAGATATTTGAGATATCTCACCGGAAGTAGAATTTTTTTGTTGAGTTTACATCGCATAGACAACCTATGCATAGTTTTATACTTATATATTTATTTTATGGAAAAGGAATTTTATGTGGAAAAAGTAGTTATTTTTGAAGAGCTTCCGGTGACGATCGGAAGTAACGACGAACAAAACAAAATAGTTTAAACACATCTACAGCTATGGGTCTATCATCCCACAAAGTTTGGATGTTCAAGTCTTTACCGTTTCTGAGATCTCGTTGATAAGCTTTTTCATCGCGGGACAGGAAACGGGCAAACGGAAGTGCTCAATCTAATTTGTATTTAATATTTCTTGTATACTTGCCCTTTGTACTTCATTTCTCATCCAGCACACTACAAATATCAATGGAAAAAAGTTAAACTGATTAACAGCTCGATTTGTTTGAACTCTTCCTGTGTGGACCGGAAGTGACGGAAGACAAAATGAAACCGGTTAAACACATCTTCAATCAAATGTCTATCATCCATGAAAGTTTTTGTGCTTTAATCACTTATAGTTTCTGAGATCTCGTTTGTACAAAATGTGTTTCAAAAAAGCTACCTGAGATATTTGAGATATCTCACTGGAAGTAGAATTTTTTTGTTGAGTTAACATCGCATAGATAACCTATGCATAAATTTATACTTATATATTTAATTTGTGGAAAATGAATTTATTGCGTGAAATAACTATTTTTGAAGAGCTTCCGGTGACGACCGGAAGTTACGACGAACAAAACAAAAGTGTTTAAACACATTTACATACACAGGTCTATTATCGTACAAAGTTTCGTTGTTCAAGTCTTTACAATTTTTTAGATCTCGAGGTGACAAGGTTTTTTGTTGCGGGACAGGAAACGGACGAACGGATATGAATTTTGAAAAAATGAAAAAAACGTCCCTAGCGTTTATCATTTCCTAGTTTCCTGAAAATTTCAAGGAAATATATCCAGTCATCTCTGAGAAAATCGGGGAAAAAAATAAGAATAATAATAAGAATAATAATAATAATAAAAAGAAACATTACAATCACTATAAGGTCTTCCGTTAGAAACGGAAGACCTTAATAAAAAGGACATAAAAATAAATAAATAAGAAAAAATGTTTTTTTTTGTTTGTTATGTATTAAATAGACAACATGAACATAAAGAAAGTTAAAAAAAATATCCTAGAGATATATATAAATAATATTCAATGCTTTTTAATTTATTATTTTTTTTTGGGGGGGGGGGGGGGGGCAAATATGACTCGATTTTATTTGGAACAATTCTTGTATTATTACTAGGTCACATACCACTATTTTTACCCAAGGCTCCTTATGAATTAGGGTACATTTAAGTAATTTATTCAGTGTATATGTAATGAATGGACAAATAGAATTCATTATAAATTCTTCTAAATTGTTAGTTTTGTTTCAAAAGGCATTTTATGCCTATCCATATCAGCCCTGTGTACTCTGAGTTAATCTACTTTGGTCAGCAAGTGCCATTTCCTGAAAATGTGTGAATGGTTCTATGTGATTATCTGCTTAATGTAAACGGATTAGCCACTGTATATTTATCAAAATACCTGATTTCTATAGCACACTTTTATTATTATTTTTTTTTCAAATTCTTTTATTGATTTTATATAAAACAATTTACGAGATTGTGGTCAAAGATAGCTTATACATAAATATGAATTTCAATTGAAATCATTATTCATTTTCTAGTATATAGGTACATGAATACATTATTATGCACACGGTGATAAATATAATAAAACATACATACTAACACATAATGTATCGTACGAAAACATAATCATACATGTATATATTGAAATGTAACATTCATTGGTTTACATAGTAAAAATAAGTTGAACCCCTGGCTTACCCGGTGGACATAACACATACATATGCATACAGTCCATCACTACGTCCCCGGGTAATGCGCTAATACACATGGACAATCCCTATGTGTATCGGGTATATTGTTGTTTTGAAAAGAATAACAAATATCAAAGTTTAGATATCAAAAGTTGAAAAAGCTCATTTTCTTTTGTATTTTTTAGCATTTTCAGAACTGCACAGTGTGTCGTAATATACTCTTTGAATGAGTTTTTTATCAATAAAATTGATTCGGGTAAATTTTCAAGTCTACAATACATTTTACATTTGTATATTCTATATGCAATAAATGACAAAAAATAATTATATAATTTGGTGACCTGTGTTTCTTCCAGGTAGAACCCCAAAACAATATGTTTCCAATTAATATCAAAATTTAAGCACTCGCTGGCCGCTTTCCAAATTTTTACTACATTAACACAATCAAAAATAAGATGTTTTGAATTTTCAATTTCGTTACATTGTTTGCAATTAGCAGTGATATTTTTATTCCATTTGCTCACTAAAAGATTGTTACATAACAGATTGTTCAGTAGTTTGTAATTAAACTCAGCTAAGGCTTTATCTTTGGTATTTTTAATTTTCTTTGTGTATATTGATTTCCATATTTTTTTGCTTTCCAACTTAAATTCTTTTTCTAGTTTAGAATGTGTACAAGGTGCTTGAAATTGACGTTTTATTAATCTTGAATAAAAAGTTTTGGTGTTGTGTTGATCGGAAATTATTTGTATTTGTTTTGTTTGTAAATATGGAATTTTTGAAAAATCATATTTGAGTTCAAATTTGGTAAAAATTTGTTTTATTATTTTGTATTCACAAAGCCAGTTTGTTCTTTTGCGTAATGTATCGAATATATCCGACGAACTTTTTAAAGGTCCATTCTCTTCAAAAATATCTTTTACATATAGAATTCCGCTTTTAATCCAATTTTCAAAGCAGATTGTCTTACCTTTAAAATTAAATATTTTGTTTGACCAAATAGGTTGTAATAAAAAAGATTCGGTAGAAAAGGCTGGTATTTTGGTTTGGGTATCATCTTTACATAAATTATAGCATACAAAAGCTTGCTTGTAGAACTCTGGGAAGTTGTTAATTATACCATAGTCTTTGGCAACCGTCTCATTTGTTTTCATCAGATATTCGATATCAATTTTTGTATCCTTACAGAAACTGTTAAAAAAATATTTAATATTGTGTTCTGTACTTAGTAAACGTGGAATCCACATAGCTTTTAGGGCCGTAAATTTAGATTCTATATCAACAAGACCTATTCCTCTCTCATATACTTCACCTATGATGGTATTTCTTTTGATCCTATCTGTTTTATTCCACATGAAATTAAATATAAGCCTTTTAACATTTTTTATGAAATCATTGTCGGGTATTTCCAAAATGCTAGCTACATATATAAGTTTAGAGATTGCTAATGTGTTTATTATTGTGCATTTTCCAAATATTGTTAGTGTTCTTTTTTTCCAAGATTCAAATAACGTTTCCATTTCATGAAAGATTTTCATCCAGTTTTTATTGTAACACTCAATTTTATCATGACCAATGTGTATACCTAAGCATTTCACTGATTAGTTCGTTACATGTATTCCTTCAACATTGTTATATTGGTTTTTAAGAGTGCCAAGAAGGATGCATTCTGTTTAAGATAAATTTATTTTTGATCCCGCGAGTTTGCAAAAGATGTCAATGGTTTTAATGGCTTGTTTGAGAGAATCTATATTCTTCAGTGATAATGTCATATCATCTGCATGTTGGATGTTTTTTATTTCTTTTTCTGAGTTTTTAACTGAAAATCCGTACATTGTTTTTTATTTTATCGGATAAGATTTCAGCGACGAAAAGATATAATAATGCTGAAATAGGACAGCCTTGTCTAATTCCTCTATGCATTTGACATGTTCTTGAAATCCATCCATTATTTTTCAATCGAAATATTGGGGTTTTATATAAAGTTTTAATCCAGTGAATAAAATTGGTTCCGAAATTAAAAGTCTCTAACGTTTTGAATAAAGAATTCCATTCAACAGAATCGAAAGCCTTTTCAAAATCCAAAAAGAGGTGTAGCCCTTCTTGGTTATTATTTTCGCAATATTCAAAAATGTCTAGAATTAGTCTAGCATTTGTACCTATAAATCTTCCCTTTATGTACGCTGTTTGTTCAGTACTTATATATTCATCTATCACTTTTTGCAATCTGTGTGCAAATATAAACGAAATGATTTTATTGTCCGTGTTAGTCAAGCTGATAGGTCTGTAATTTTTCAATAGATATTTTTCACCTTTTTTGTGGATAAGAGAGATTACTGCTAGGCGTTGAGAGAAAGACATTTCATTTAACTGGAAAATTTCTTTCAACATATTAAAAAAAAGTGAAGATAGTTGGTTCCAAAAACATTGATAGAATTCTGCTGGCAATCCATCAAGCCCGGGAGCTTTATTACTTTTCATACTCATTACTGTATCTTTACATTCATCTAAGGTTGGAAATTTATCACAATTGTCTTTAGCTGTAGTAGAGAGCATTTTAATATTACTAGTTTCTAAATAATTTTCAATGTCTAAGTCGTTTACTTTTTTTGTATCGTATAAATTCTCATAGAAATGACACATTTCACCTAAAAATTTCATCATCTGTTGTTAAGTTTTCCTGTTTTTCATTCTGTATTTCGTAAATTACGTTTTGTGTTAGATGTTTTTTTTCTAGACATAAAAAATAGTTCGTGTTCTTTTCACCTTCATTAATCCATTTTGCACGTGATCTTATCTGAGCACCTTTAGACTTTTTATCATAAAATTTGTTTAACTGAGTCTCTAAGTTTCTTTTCCTTATCATATCAATTTCATTGAAAGACAAAGATTCTATATATTCAATTTCTTTTTCTATATTAATTTTTTTCTTTTTAAATCTGTTTGATTGTTTAACGGAGAAAATTATAGAGAATTTTTTAACCTCGACCTTCAAAATTTCCCATTTTTGTATAAATGTTTCATGCGTGTTGGAATTTTTTTTTATGATTTCAGAAATTTGCTCTTTGTATTCTTTATTTTCTAAAAGAGACGTATTAAGCTTCCAATAACCACCCCCCATTTTGTTATCAAAAATATTTAGATCAAATTGTATCGATTTATGATCGGACATTCTATTGCCGTTAGAATGGGTGCCGGGAATTTTTTGTAATGCTAAATTATTAGTTTTTAAAGATAGGTTTTCACTGATAAATACAAAATCAATCCTACTTCTTGGTGTGTTATTTGCATCGCATCAAGTAAATCCGTCGGAGTGTTTATTTTTTTCTTCCCATAGATCTAAACATTTCATTTGTTTAATAATTTCTTTCAAAAGTTTTGAACTCTTATCAGTAGTACTATTCAGCTTACAGTTGAAGTCACCACACAAGATAGTATTTGATATATTATTCGAGTTATTAATAATAAATGTTTTCATTCTTTTTAAAAAAATTATATACGGTGTGATTCATCATTAGGGGCATAAATATTTACCAAAGTTAAATCAGTTTCGCCTATTTTTACATTAATCAAGATTTTACGTCCATCATTAGAACTGTGCCTATTAATGATATCTATATCTAAATCTTTCTTAAATAATTCTGATACACCTTTACTATAAGTAAAGTCTGAATGCAGAATTTTTAAAATATTTTTTCAAGCTCATAGCATGCGATAAAATGTTTCATTTTTGGCATTTTCTGAAATATTTAGCTATATTTTGGGTATTTTTTTTTCAAAAATTTCCAAAAAATTGTTCCAGGTGTAAAATAATTAAATCATCATTAGCATCATCATGTAGACATGTTAGGTTAATGAATGTAATAGATTAATGAAACTTTTGACAAGTAATTAATGTTAAATGTAGCTCTTGAAATTTGACTATTGTGTGTAACGTGCTAGATTTTGCATGTTATTTCAGCCTTCCTGGACAAGATATCAAAGGCCTATAACTCTGATGCAGAATACACAATTCCCGCCAAATTTCACAGGGAGGTGTATTATGGGTATAACTGTCTACCTACCAAGTTTCATCAAAATCAAAGAAGAATTGTATAATGATCAGGTAAAAGGTCAAAATCCACGTTTATCAACTTAAGTCTAATTTTTCGTTATTTTTCAAACAATTAGGTTGAATAATGACATTTTGTGGGGTTCTTTATCAATTCAATTTTGGCTGATAATATGAAAAAATAACGGTAAATATTGTGTGAAATGGATTTGAACGGGGTGTGAACAGCATGGTGTCATCAATGAGTCATACAGGGGACTTAAGTACTTGCAAAATGTCTAAAAGCCATTTCTAGTGTTAACTTTACTTATCACCCAAATCATAAAAGAATTGGTCGATTTGTCATTAAGTTATAAAGCCTTAAATATACTCTCTCTCTCTCTCTCTCTCTCATAATAATCATATCACATGTAAATTTATAAAGGATTTATATATATATATATATATATATATATATATATATATATATATATATATATATATATATATATATATATATATATATATATATATATATATATATATATTTCCTTTAATATTATTTTGATTAAAATTATAAGGGGGAAAGTAGGGCTTATGTTACTTTATGATTCCTATGAATGATGACATATTTCACTTCCTAGCAGATTGCATGACAGAACATACAAGCTGGTAAAGGGGCACCTGCTTCCCCCCCCCCCTCCCCAGTTAACACCATTTTGACAGAGAAATAATGAAGAAAACAGCAAATGGTAAGTTGATTTTATTCATTTATTGATATTTTTCTTACAATTTAACACTTGAAATCTGATGGTGAGTAGGCATCACAACATTTTTCCTCAGTACTTTAGAATATGTAAACCTTCATGTATAGATATTTAATATGAGACATATACATTTTACTGGTTAGAAATAGTCATTTTAGCATCTAAATTATCAATGCTTTGCAAATATTTATTTAAATTACTGCTTTAAAGTCTTATTATGTCAGTTTTTTCCCCTCTTTGTGTCATGTTGTGAAATGTAACTACCAACAAATACTTATGGTTATGTTTTAAAACCCTTTCTTGCGTTTCAATATTTTTTGCGTTATCCACAGCAAATTGTAAATCAAGCAATTTCATTCATTTTTGCAATTTACAGACTACACTATATTACAATCACTACATTAAATGCTTTTGATGCTTTTGATTGTTTCTCATACATTTCTGTTCATTAATTAATTAGATATAGCGAATAAAATAGGTATAGTTTTAAAATACCGATCCCCTGGAGATGACCAAAATAGGTATAAAGTTATCAAGTTGATAACTTGCTTACGAAAGCTATTATAACATGTATCTTTACACTGACGTATTGAAAATTTAAAATAACTAAAATGTAAAGCGATAACAGGTCAAATATATACCTAAATATGACGTTAAATCAACGTCTTAAAACTCGACGATGTCGGTTGCTATATATTTGATGACGGTAACTGCTTATTGTTTAACAAAAAGGATGTCGACATCCACTGCTTAAACAATGGCATACTACTATCACTGCAGATAAACATTTTCCATTAGGAATAAAGTTTAGCATTTGATTAATACATTTAAAGCATTAATTATTGTTGTTATTCAATTTAATTACGGGGAGCATTTAGGATACATCAAGTAATAAAATTAAAAAAAAGAATTTCACATTACATAGAATAGATTATCACATTAAGGGACAATAATTTACTAGTATTTTAAGTCTTATCTATAATGTTTAATAATAGTTAACTATCTTTTTTATAGCAGAAAGCCACAATGTATATGTGAATACCCCCCTTCCCGCCACACATGGATAACATGAACTTGTATTGATTTTTTTGTAAATGTATGTAAATACACGAATGTATGTATCAAGCCATTTAACATTAAAAACTTGATTTCAATTTGTATGAGAAAACAACACGATGGAAGAAGTCAACAAAATAACAGAATATGAACAAATGAATGCTACTGCAAAATGGATGATACATTTTTTTCATCCAGTTTCACATTTTTTAAGCTTTAGCAAATAAAAGTCAATGAAACTGGACCAAATTGCCTTGATCACATTTAAAACTAAGATTATTAGCACACTTACCCTGTAAAGAGGGTGTGTTGATCGATTGCAAAATTAAAGAGGACTTTTTGTCAATATTCTGAATATTTTATTCTTGAGATTTGTTTTTCAAAGATTATTTAAGTAAAAATAAAATCATCTGTCAATTTTTATATATTTTTTAAATTAAGCAGAACATCATTAATAATAATTTAACAACAACGACAAAAAGAAAGAAATCATATGACAAAGTCGTTTTAGCTCCACACGCAACTTGTTAAATATGAAAACAGAATTTGTTTTTAATAATTTGTTCTAATTTATGCATTTTGATCAAAATATGTATATAATTATTGTGTATGTAAAAATTATTTACTAAAGCTTTAATGTTTTAATTTGATTATATATTTGCATTGCAATACAAAACGTGACAGTTTAAAACATTTTATACAAAACGGCATCGATTTTGTTACGTTTGATAAATATGTAGTAAAACACTTAACTTAATCTGTCTTGGTTCAAGGCTTATTTTACAAATTCTTTTGATTTCTTTTTCTTCTATTTAATATATTTTATTAGTTTAGAAAGTCAAGTTTTACTGTTTTGATTATTCTATTTTCTTCGTAAATACGAGCAATGATCTCCGTACCTGCAAACTCAAAGCCAACTGTACATTCATACTGATCCGGAAAGCCCGTATTTGGCGGATCAATACTAAGTGTACCATGTTCATGACAACCAGGATCCGTCACGTATCTTGGTTCTCTATCTCTTGAAGCAAAAATAATACAGAGTATCGGTTTGTCTCGCTTTCCTTGTCTATTTCCATCTGTAAATGACTCCATAAAGTCATATTTACGAACTTCACCCAGCCGCACTAAATCTCCAGCTTTGTACAGTGCTCTAAAAGTATGTTTGCACCATGTTTCTCCCTCTTGTTTAACTTTCTTACTCTCATCATCTTTTCCTTCAATAAAGTGTCTCATCGACTGAATACCGTACGAATAGGGACAAACTCGTGCTTTTATGACATTCTTATCATGCCCATATAGCACTGCCCCACTAACTACAGCAAGAGAAGAATCAAACGGGACGTACACAGGTATGTCTTTGCCGTATTTCCGTATCTCAGATACAACGGCAGGAGATTGTGCTAAGCCTCCAACGGCCACCACACAGTCGATATCTCCATGTTTTGTAAGAATTCGCTGCAGCTCATCAAACACATCTTTAGCAATTGGCAAAAAACAGGTTTCTAACAAAAATGATGAAGGTAGAAAAAGTTTTCCACGTTTTTTAACCCGCACATCAGATATATTCAGTTTAGCAAAAGACTCTTCTAAAGAACAACCCCAACCCTTTTCTGCACTCGATTTTAGGAATTGCGGGATCTGAACACATATAGGTTTATCTCCTTTAGAATCCAGTAAACGTTTTTTTTCCTCGAAATTTGCAATAAGTGACATATAATCAGAACGATGCTCTATTTTAAACTGCTTCATAGTCTCTTTTCCAAAAATACTATTAAGCCACTGTATGAATTTTTCGTTCACGAAAACTCCTCCAAAAGCTCCTCCACAGGCTCTTTCTACAATGTGAATTTCTTCTTTTCCATCTTTTTCCGAACTTTTGATTTCAATTACACTAATGTCCGTTGTGCCTCCTGTCATAAAATTAAAAATCTAGCTTTTTGAGTTTTCATGAATATATTTTATTTCATAGATTCATTTGTTTAGCTCCTTTTCTTTGACATGTTTTGCTTGATGTTGATAGTGAATAAACTGAGATCAGATTTGCTCTAAAATAACTTGTTTTAAAGTTTTTCTTTAAAAGTCTTCTGAATTACAAAAAAGTGAAGAATACTTGCTTACCTAATTATTAAATGAAGATTTGAAGAAGTAATGAGAATTAGCTTTAATGGAGAGTAAAAAGTGCTCCCCTTGGAAATTTTACCTACAGACACATAGAACTTAAGGGTGTTTTTTTTCTAAATCTAAAGTTCTAAAGTTTCTTGTGGTTCTTACGTAAAAATCTCAATTCGGTCACCTTGATTTATTTTACAGCATTCCGTCATTAGATAAAATGATAAAACATTTTTGGATTACGTAAACTTTTTTTTTAACAAAATCAAATTCAAAATCCAATTCCTTGCATTTTTATTGCATATAATGGGTAACTACATGAATAATTACGTTTCTCGACGTGGTTTTTTTTCAGTGAAAGCCCAAATCGATTAATGAAAGAATTCTTCATAGCCGACAGTAAAGATGAATATTTTCTTTATCAAATGTACCTATTTTTACGTTGTTTACAATTATTGTACTTAGAAGTAAAATTTCAAGTAATACCAACTGTATTTAACAACGAAGAAAAAAAGAAAAACACACCAATTTGAAGCCCTGTGCCAACTATGGAAGCATTAAAAAAGCGGATTAAAATTTGATTAGTAAATATATTACAGACAAAACGCAATGGGAAGGATCGAAATGTATAAGTATTCATGAACCAACTTTGGGAAATTCAAAGTATATAATAAACATATCTTTTATAATAGGATATACTTGTCATTTTGATATTAAATGATTTTGAAAATGTGTTCAAAAAGTAACACTTTGAATATCTTTATTTTCATTTAGTAATTTCTAAAGTTGTGGTATTCACATCATATTGTTGCAATTAGCATATGAAAACATATCTACAGGCATATGTACCTCCCATGTCAAACACCATCATTTTTCTTTTCTCCGATAAATTGCTGTCGTCTTTTGCATTGAAAATATTTTGCATTTTTTGAAATCGACAATACAATGCTGCAGCCTCTGGTTCATACACCAGCAGGACATCCGCATGTTTTATACCCGCCTGAAACCAACAAACGGATATTAGTAAAGTTAAGCAAATTTAATAACCAATGAAATTACAGTCCTCCGTAAAAAAAAATACATGTACCTCTTCTGCAGCTTCCTTGGTGAACTGTTTAGCGGCATCTGACCAAATGGCAGGAACCGTAAGCACCCAAAGGATGTCCTGATCTCTTAAGGCCATTCCTCTCTGTTCTAATTTTTCAAAGAGATCTTTCTTTAGATAGCGAATGATCATACTGAGAACGGTTAACCCTAACATTGGTTTTCCGCATTCATCGTCAATGGTAGCTGTTCGAGAAATTTTCTGTCAAAATGAAGTTTTATATTAGTTCAATAAGATAATAAAGGAAGAACATATCAAATAAAATATTTCATAACGATTTTCGAATAGTGGTCACATTCTCTAACGTTCAAGTTTAAAGACAATTACCTTACCTCTTTATAAAGCAATCGCATTTTTATTTCCTTAAAGAAATACCAGTCTTTATGTTGCCCATTCTCGACCAAATTGGAATATTCCTCCTCTGCTCTGTAACCAAATGAGTTGAAAGTTTTATCAGGGTTGAGTAGAACTGAAGAAGGGGCCTTTGGGGACATTGTCTGTGAACCTTCTCCTGTCCAGTGGTTTGTTGTTATTTTAAGAGGATCCAGTTTATAATCATTCCGAAAAGAATATGCATAACCACTATATGCAGTTCCAAAGTCTATAGCAGCAACAAGTAGCTTGCCATCTAAAGAGCTAGCTCCACCCGACATTTTCGATGTCTAAAAAAATCACATATTTATTGATTCTTTAAAAGTTCTCATATCCGACCGGTGAAACATGTATATCTCAACGTGATACTGTAATGTTAGCTGAGAATATATCGCGTTTGATATATACTGGCTTTAACCAGTAACTCACCAGACAAAATTTAAAAATAAAAAAAACTTGTTGTTAAAAGGCACCTTAATGATTGATCAATGCTCGAAGATAAACCAAGTAGATTTACTGCTTTTCCTCGGTTTGGCAGTGTAAACACATTTTTGAAGTGAGCGTGTTTGGGAAATGTTCAGACAGGCAGCCTGTGTTGAAAAAAGGTATTAAGCATAAATGATAAAGCAACCATGGGTTACAAATTAGAGGCATGATGAGGACAAAAATATTTCACATATTACCTTCATAATACAATTATGGGCCGAAAAACCAAATCGTTTATCTTTTATTTCTCAAACAGGACAACATTTTGAAAAGCCATTTCAAAGGGGATATGCTCAGAATATTTTTAAACAATATTCCACCATTGAAATAAGATTTAAACCCCCCTCCCCCTAAACAAAAAATAAGAAGGTTAGCCCTATATGTTCTTTATCGAATACTTAGAGACCAGCTAGAAATTTTACACACCTAAGGAGTAAAATGTGATTAAAATAATTAAAGCCATCATTTGATGTCAAGAGAAAAAAATGCAATAGGACCAAAACGGATCTAAAGTTTACCGCCAAAGCTTTTTACAAATGAATATTTGGTCCAATTTTACAATTATAATAGGAAATCTTCTATGAATAGGAATTAAGTTATTTTGTTATTTTCTTATCTTTTATTATAATTACCGAGTATAGCTGTATATGCACACAAGCTTAATCGTATTTATTAGTAAAACAATATATATATATATATATATATATATATATATATATATATATATATATATATAGGATATCTATATTGTGTGATTTTATATTTGCTTTATCCAACGAGTTGAAATGGTGTATATATTCGCGAGGCTTGCCGAGCGAATATAACTATTTCAACGAGTTGGATAAAGCAAATATAAAATCACACAATTATAGATGTTCTATTTATCTCATACAATTTGATTTATATTATGAAGCTTTTGAAACAGTCCCTTATGTGACCCGAATTGCTTTTTTCAAAGATTAAAAACGATGATGCAACGTTGTGTTATGCGGCTATTGTGTCCTTGCGCAATACAATTTAGTCGGTCATTCCTGAGATAAATCTTAAGCTCTAAATAATTTTTCTTAGAGCTTATTCACTTGATTAAATGAAAATTCCGATTAGAAGACTTGAATAATCAAGTTTGTTGACATACACAAAGTTGCGAATGCTCATTAGTTTGAATTGACTAGAACGAGGAACAGTTGTTGATGCTTAATAAAACATACACTAGGCTAGCCTTATGATTCGAAATTGAAAATAGTTAATAAGGAAGCTTACTGGTGGTGGAATAAAAGTCTTATGAAACATTATTTTGGTAAGTTCTTGCATATAAACACTAACCCCCCCCCCCCCCCCCCCCCACTCACAATAGCCCCCCGGTTCCGACGCTGTGCAGTTATGTGTTTTCCTTCATATTTGAAATTTAAATCTTTGACAAAATCAATTATATATTAATTTTTGTTGTAGATATAGTTATGTTGAAACTACTAGCAAATCTTAGAAAATAGGTCACTGAAGCGTTGAAGCGAGGGGTTGTGTCAAAAATAGTTCGGACCGGAAGTATTTGATAAAGCATCACCCGTTTGATGCAGGTTGCACTACAGTATTAAATTTTACTATATATTCTTACCAAAATTGCACAACTTTACATACAGATTAAAAATTCAAAACGAACTTCTGGAAAAAATCCTCTTGACATCTTTTTAAACAAAGCTTTAATTACAATTTTCTAGCAAAATACACACGTGCATCCAGCAAGGCGTGAGACTTTGTTTACCTCGAAGTTACACATGTGCTTGAAAATCAAGCCGGGGCCTTTTCACCCCCCCCCCCTCCGGAAACAACACGCATCAAAAATTCAAATGACTTCGCATTATTACAAAACTGGGATAGTTAGACCTCTTACACATTGTTTTTCATCTCATAAAAAAAAAATCAGCTCCTGTCTCAAGCTGAAACGCCCCAAATTCAAAGGAAAATTCCGGAATTATTTTGCCTCAGCCATGTTTTGACATGAACCTTCAGTGAAATACTGTAGTGACACCTATAGCAAAGGTTTATCACACGGGTAATATACACCACACGTATGAGATAAATATATATATATATATATATATATATATATATATATATATATATATATATATATATATATATATATATATATATATATATATATATATATATATATATATATATATATATATATTCTAAAGGTTATCTACCTTAACGACGCCGAGTACAGTTCGAGTACGCCCGCTTTCGCGCAGCGTTTCATTCGCATTGTGACGTCATCTTTTTGCTTGGTTGACGCCATGGCGTTATGGTTTCAACTGCAGATATTCAGCGAAATTTGTCAAAAATAGCTCCTTTGAGGCGTAAAATTAATCATTATATTGTAGAATAAACATAAATGTCAGAAAGTATAAGCTATATTTGGGCTCGGGTCGAAAACGTAAAGAGGGTTCAGCAAGCTTAATTAGCCCTCTGTCACGTTTTCTTACCCCGCCTAATTATAGCTTTATACATGTATTTCAAGACATTAACCATGTACTTTATATTAATGACCCTTAATATGTGATGTTCTAAATCTATTTATTACTTAAATATGTCTTAATGTTTTCGTAATACTTTATTTTTTGAATATTTGATGCCTTTTAGCAATAGCTTTTATATGTAGAACAGAAAAAGAAATCCTTTGGGCATAATTAAAAAAAAAAAGATAAATGTGCAAAATTGATATTTTTCAAGCAAAATCAGATAGGGTCCTATGTTAAAATGTTAAAAATGAACAAACTTTGAGATGACTATCTAAACAAACAATGTGATTAATGTCTGATTTTTTCATCACAAAATTATAATATTTTCAGTAGAAATTCATGAAAAAGCAATCATTAAAAAATCTAGGACAGAACAAATTAGACCCGGTAACGTTAAAAAATAAATTATAAACCCATAGAATCGTTCAATTTACAAATTATTCTGCTTGTTCGACTACCAATTAGCAACGAACATTTGATAACGATTTAAGGCAAATATTCAAAAAATTTACCTCTTATGTGGTCCCTCTTTTCACTCGGAGAAATTTACAGGAATAATTCGAATTTTTGATATAAAACAAAATCGGAAAGTCTGACATATTAAAATGTTCTTGGAACAATTGGTACAACCTACGTCATTTTTTTTAAAGAATCAATCTTGAAATAATTTTTAGACTATTTATAAATACTTCATTTTCAATTGAAAATCATGATGAAGCAATTCATAAAGTCTTTCGTGATCTAAGTGTACGGGTTAGTGATTGCTGGCATATTCCATAACGGTAAAATGGTTAAAGACTGCAATTCATCATGCTTTGCGTTGGTTGTGTACTGATCGATTGTGAGATTTTCTTTATTTGTTATTAAATATTCTTAGTCTAATTCATCACTATTCTAACTTTGAAAAAACACGTTCATAGATTAAGTGTATCATCTTTGACATTCATATGTCAATACCAACGACAACTTTAATCTAAAATAACATCAAGGAAGGCGGGGGATTTAAATGAAATACTGCCACGGTAAGACTTTGTAAATACAGGTGCATTTTTGGAACCTACTTGTACATTACTAGAGGCAAAGAATAATATAAGCTTTTACAAGCTTGTCTTATTCCCGTTTTCAAAACGAGTACAAAATATAAATAAAATAATCCTTTTTAGAGTTTTTTTTTTTTTTGCTGTTATTTTATACTAGTGCACATGGTTTTTTTTTTCAAATAAATTGAAATTAGTTTTCGTTTTTGAAAATCTTTTTTCTATTTAATCTGTTAACAATCTATACTTATTAATTAAGACATTGTGCAAATAAACCACATAATGCATCAACCAGAGTCATTGCTTACACCCTTGATATTTCAAAACGTGTGAAATGATGTTTGTAAGCTTTAACAGAATTTAAATTTATGAGCACTTATTGTAAAATTAATCGACACCTACTTTCATTTTCGATGAACAAGCCCGAAATAACAAAAGTGAGAGTAAAGTGGTTGCAACGCTATGGCGAAATCAAGTCAGAGGTAGTTTGCATCAAAATATATAATTGCAATAAAATAGTATTAATTGATTACGTGAAAAAGGAATATATCTACTGGTAGCTAATTTAGAGTATACACAAAACTTAGGATTTGACAAATGTTGAATAAATAAAATGAGCTAATTCGTTTCTTAAATGCGCGATTTTAATTTTGATGGATAGAATGACCTCCGGTGAGATAATGGGATAGAAATTTCAGGATGCAGGTTTACTGATTATTGTCATAACGAAAAGTGTATCACGAGTTCATCATGCATCGCGGGCAGTCATCTTGGATCGGAAACCTCTAATTAAAACCAAAACGTGGATAAAAAAATGGAATAATTTAAAGATTTTAGTTCTAATGGATAAACCTTTCCAGAATGGAGTAACCAACGGGGTAAACTAATGAACGGAACTGCAGACAGTGTAAAGTCAACCTTCGGGAAGATTATTTTGATCTGACAGCTTTGGTTTATCTATGAACAGATTGTGTTATGAATGAAGATCATTAAGGGGGCCCAAAATTGCACACATTCTAATGGGTTTTTTTTTAATAGAATAAAATGTGTGTTGAGTGAATTAGTATGTTTGATGTGAAATCACACAATTTTAAAAGTTATAATGCTAGTTTTTTTGTAGGCAAGGACTATGGATAATTTTTTCCATATTTTAAACATTACAGAACTAAGCTGTGTTTTCTGTTCAGTCAAAATGCACTTTTAATGACGTAACAATTACCCCTACAAATACCTTATCAGGTATTTTGGCATAAATCCTTAGTTCTCATGTACTTTTGTGTAACTTAAAGCTAAATGAACATTTTTACTTTTAGTGTCTTTTCGGTAAATTTAGAAAAAAAGTATATCTTCAAAAAATATTTAAATGCCCAAAGACTAGCTTCGGTTAAGTAGGCGCTTTTGAGCTAAAATGTGTTTAAACGTGTTTAAAATCCCTATCTTATAAACTAGGATTTTATAAACGTTAAAATCAATAAAATTTCCGCCAGTTCTTGCTGGCATTCTGTCATTGCAAAGATTTTGGCGTTTTAACAAGTGTCATTCTTTTCAAAACCCAGCCTTCAGATTTTTTTATATTGAATTGCAAACTATTTAACAGGTGGTTAAATTATAGAAATTTACAGAAAATCTACGATTTTGATGAAAACGTTACATTTCTTTCAGAGAGATGATGGCTCAAGTAAAAGAATATCCAAAAAAAGGTATTATTTTGATTTTCATTCTAAAGGTCACTTTTCAGAAAAAAAAACAGGAAACTTATTTTGAAATATATTATTCATATCGGTTTTTTTATAATTATGATAAAGGTGGCGAGCAGAAGAGGGAGAAAATTGTCGTTGCCGCCATTGATTTTGGGTCGACCTACTCTGGGTACGCCTTTTCGTTTCGCGATGATTTCCAGACGAATCCTTTGAAGATTCACACCAACCACTGGTCATCTGTCCAGTCTAGTGGAGTATCATACAAAGCACCGACAACTGTTTTGCTGAATCCTGACCAGACGTTTCACAGCTTTGGTTACGACGCAGAGGATAAATATGCAGAGCTGACCGAATCCGAAGAACACAATGAGTGGTACTACTTCAGTCGCTTCAAGATGAAACTCATGAATGCACTGGTATTGAGATTACTTTGAAGGATTTTACACATTAATAAGGCTTGATTTTAAATTCTTGTCTTTTAATTTTTTCTTTCTATTTTGCATTGTATACTTCATGTGTTTGTTCTTTGCTATTAGGATATATCTAAAGATCAAACAGGGAGTGATCGTTTATTTACTAAACTTGAGAGAAGTATGGAAATAGAAGACATGGATGGTAAAAAGATGCCATTTATGACAATCATAGCGCACGCCATTCGATATCTCAAAGAACATTTATTGCGCCAGTTGAACGACAAGAACATTCTAGAAGCAGTAACCGCTGACGGCATAGTCTGGGTAATGACAGTTCCCGCCATATGGACAGACTCTGCTAAACAGTTTACAAGAGAAGCAGCGAGAGAAGTACATATGCATGTTTACTTAGTGATATAATTCAATTGCATAAACATATTGTATTGTATATATAATATACAATGAGTTAAAATACAAGCTCGAACAAGTTGATAAGATTTTTACCCTAATATCAGTGATTTTTCAATTTGTCCGTTTTCTTGTTGTTGATACAGCAACAAGTTAAAAATTTACTTGAAATGTAAGGTGTTCTTATTTTCTATTTAGTCGTCGTTGGTTTACTTCAATTTTAGTTACATAAAGCCTGCTTGTAATATTTTTTTATGAGCTAACCTGAGCCGAAGGTTCAAGTGAGCTCTTCTGATTACCTGATGTCCGTCGTCGGCCCGTCTGTCAGTCCGTCCGTCTGTCTGTAAACTTTTCCCCTTTTTTGACTTCTTCCAAAGAACCACTGAGCCAAAGTAAACCAAATTTGGTACAAAGTATCCATACGGAAAGGGGATTCTAAATCGTAAAAATAAAAGGCAAATTCCTTTCTAAAAGGGAGATAATTGCAAAACAGTGACAATAGGGGGCATGTCTTAATAAATTTTCTTCTTAAGAACCTATGCACTAGAAACGCCAATATTTAAATCAAAGCTTGTATATAAAGTGAGTTTTCTAAATTTTTAAAATCGTGACCGCCGGACCAATACTGGAGCCCAAAGAGGATTTCAAAGTTTAAAACAGAAACATCTATAGGGAAAATGTTTCAAAATATTCTTCCCAAGAACTACATGGCTCCAATTTGTGAGATTACTATGCAAGCATTCTGCAATAAAGTAGATTCCAAATTGTTAAAATCATGATCCCCCGACCAATACTGAGGCCCCGTGAGGGGTTTAAAGTTTAAGATAGAAATGTAAAAGGAAAATATTAAAGAATCTTCCCAAGAACTACAATGCTACAATTTGTGAATTCACAATGCAAGCATTTGTTAAAATTGCGACTTCATGACTAATACTGGGACCCTAAGAGGTCTTTAAAGTTCATTATAGAAATATATTTGTAAAATATTTTTAAAAATGATATAAAATGATACAAGGAACTGTTGTTCGGTTGAGCTATGTGGCTAATGGGCCTCTTGTATTAAATCGAATTCGGATTTTTGAAATATTGCGTTATTTAGGCCGGAATTCAAGACGATCAGCTGATGCTAGCGTATGAACCGGAAGCTGCCGCCCTATACTGCCGCCTACTTCCGATTGATAGATTTGAGAGTGGGGGTGAACATCAGGAGCTAGTGCTGAAAACGTTTGAACGAGGGAGGAAATTCATGGTTATTGATCTTGGGGGTATGGCGTTTATTTTGCAGCTTAAATTGATTATAAAGACAATTTTGCTTAATGGCTTTAGAGGTAATTGAAATTATTCCTGCTGTAATTTAATTCAATTTTGAATGCCGTTGAAACCGCAAAATTTTATTAACTTAAAACAGTTACCTTTATATCGTAAATTAGAATGTTGATTTCGAATACGTGCCAAAGATATCATATTTTAAATAATAATTTTTCTGCCAGGAAAGTCAAAGTAATTCCTTCTTAGAAACATCAGACTATGACGTGAAATCGACGGCTAATTAGACTGTTATACGAAATTGGTGGAGGTTCAACACCTTCTTAATTGGTACAGTGTTTCAAAAAGGAAAAAATATAATTTTTTCAGAAAAGGATAAATTGTTCCTATGTACATAAACACCAGCGTGTGATTAACCAGGTGCATACATGTATATATTTTCCTTTAAGGACTATCTTAATTCGGGTGAGTTTTATCCTATTTTAAAACATGCTGATGTAAGCGAATCGTAAAATTTTAAAAAAAACCGTATTATACTTTTAATACACGATTAAATTTCAAATCAACAACTGTTGAGCATAAGTAGAATCGTGACGAAGATTTTATTTAGCAAACAGCGGCCATCTGATTTCCCGCGGACATGCGCTATAACAACCGTTAATGATCCAACGCCGCATAATGATAAGAGTATCATTAAGTGTTTCAATTGCAACGCCTGATGTTGAAAGCGTTGCAGTCTCATTCTTCAATGATACAAAATTGTACAACTTTTAGTAAAAAAAAACCACCTTTTCATTTCCTTTTCGTGTCCTTTAATTTTCTTAACATTTGTAACATTAGTGGTTGAGGGTGTATACATTTGCTTATTTCATTAAAGCTGAACACTGCTCGTATAAAGACTCTGTCACAGGTACCTGATATAAAAGCCTTTCGATTTCGTTACACCCAATTTTACATCTGAAACTTGTGACCAACGTGTAGTGTTGATTTCGTTGTTTTTGGATTTTTTTTGCAA
This sequence comes from Magallana gigas, assembly GCF_963853765.1. Lineage (NCBI taxonomy): Eukaryota > Metazoa > Mollusca > Bivalvia > Ostreida > Ostreidae > Magallana > Magallana gigas. Next base: position 2,545,857 of record NC_088859.1, on the reverse strand, counting down.
TTGATTCTTATTTTATGTGCATATTTTGTTTCAAAATAATGAGTTAACCTATTTATTTGATGTTAATACTCTCGAGGCTTGAGCAAAGTAAGTTAAACGTGATAATTACATCGCGACATACTAAGTAGTAACACGTCGAGACAGGATGTACGTCAACACAAGTGAGACCTCTAAAGTGAAATGCTTCAAACTTTTTTAAAGGTATGTGGCTTATAAAGGGGTTGAAGGGAAAGCTTAGCTGAAAGAGAAATATGGCGGACAGAACCTTTATGTGAGGGTGTTCAGCTCTAAGTGTTAAGGCAGCTCTATAATTGTAGGACTCTAAAGTGTGTTGGCACTCCAAAGTCAGACGGTCACGGCAAAGTTCGATGGCCTGCGCCAAAGTCCGATGGTTGACGTCATTCGCCAAAGTCCGATGGTGTGTCACGCCAAAGTATGTTGGTTCACAAAAAGGGGCGACACTGTGTATGATCCGGTTTTATACAATTAATGTTTAAACGAAACGACTTACGTAAGTTCGAAATGAAACCGAATTAGAAATTAAAAACAAAAAAACCGAAGTTAAAGTCATTATTTATAAAGTTCACTTCCCTTTCCCTGTTTCTAAGCATATTGGGCCGCAACAGATATTTCGAGAGAATGTGCACTTTTCCGTTTTCACAATCTTCCATCGTAAAGACCTGCCCCTAGGAATCAACTGTGTCAATTTTTATTACCTGTCCCTTTCTCCAGTAACCAGACAGAAACACATTTGTTCTGGCGGAAAGGGCAGAATTTGGTTTTAAAGTTGCCCACGTTCGGGTCGATTTTTTTTCAGTGTCGCTAACGGAGCCGTAGCTGTAAGAAATCTAAACAACTATATTAAAATGATAGACTCGAATTTTTTAGCTTTAATACTGAAAAATTGGAAGAGAACCGTCTTTTGTTTTATATATTTTAAACAGCATTGGTACTTGAAGATTACCAATTTGTTTTTATTTTTTCTTAATCAAGCTTCGCAAATTAATAATCAACGAAAATTCCTTTAAACAATCCGAAAATTATCTGATGTCTTTGGATTTTACAATCTTGCACATGCGCATTACATTCACGCTATATCACGAGAGGCTTTTTAGTTTATGTTTCCACAATATCACATTTGCATGGATAAATTCAGAAACGATATTACAAGTACATGTACGTGTAAATGTTCATTGAAAATGTGTCATATTCTGTTCATCAAAGGAATACGGGAGATAACTCTAACTCAGTGCATTTAATATGAAATATCCCGAGAGTTCCGAATGTCAACATGGTGTGTAAGCGAGTAAAAAACGTTGGATTCTTCGTTAAAATGAATTAAATTTTTAGAAGAAAATTTGTCTTATTTTCAATGCAGCCTCATTAATTTTCTGCAAAATCGTTTTGGAGCGATTCTGCTGATATTTTTGGTTGCTACATTACGGGTATATGGAGGGCATCTTCACTGTGGTGAAGGCCTGTTAGATTATTTTAACTAAGCAGAGTGTAGTAAAATTAATAGCATTATTGTAGTCTTAAAGCTTGGTTATGCAAATGTCAACAATACGGTGTGTCAATGTATCTATTTCGTAAATGTCCGATATCATATGCAATGTCAACCCGTGCACGCACGGGTCAAAATCTAGTTTGAATAAAAAATTAAACAGAGTTAATGCACTGAAACAACGTTTTTATCCTTGTTATTATCGAATTCCAACGAAAAAGTATACGAATATTAATCCTACCTCTTTCATTTCCCAAAAGGATCCGAATACCGTCTTTTGTTGTGCGTTTCTGGTGGACTTTGAAATATTCGTTCGTACAGGTCCTTGTAGTATGAACTTACACCAGACTAAATAAAATATGAAAATAACATTACAAGCTTCAATTTACCGCTATTCACTAATGTGTTTATACATGTAATGATCGAAGACTGGTTGATCGTTATAGTCAACGAATGATTGTTGATGTACTAATTTTTTTTTACTTTGGCGTGACCATCGGACTTTGGAGTCTTACATATTTAAGACGTCTAATGATACTTTTCTATCTTTAAGTGGCGATATATCTTTAGCCGATGGCGATGTCAACTGTCGATGTAATGATTTACAACATTAGGCGTTGCAATTACAACGATTAATGATATTCATAACATTAAACGACGTTGTATAATTAACGGTTTTTACAATGCGCAAGGAAGCCGGTTTTTCTCTTCTTTCACCAATAATCATGAAAAAGCATTACTTTCCACGCAGGAAAAAAAATTAATTTAGATATCGTTGGAACGAGAATAAATCCAGCATTGTAATTTACAGAAAAAGGTAAATCTTATAAGTGAACATTGTAATAGTTTTCCGGACAATTCAGCAATATTACCATTGCGAATCACTGTATTTACATTATATTTAAAGGTGCAGCGTTAATTCATCCAATATTAAGATTCGCGCCCGCCGTCGAGCCGGGTATGATTGAATTACGACTTTAACAAATGTTTTTTTTTAAACATTCCCATGACGCATTATTTGTGTTCCCATACGAAATTGTTTTTATTTACCTTGAATATTTCTTCCTTTACTTTAAATATTTCTATCTTTGAAAGATTCTGCGGGTGTAATAGGTGAAAGTGTATCTTTTTTAAAGATACTTGGTAAATATAAAAAAAATTGATACTGGAATAGCCAAAATATCAGACCAAGCAGCCTCAGAAATACAAATAATATGAGATAGCAGAAGAGCAATCATTGCCAAAGATAAAGGAAACATGTTTGCGGTGAATTATACTTTCTTAGAGATTAAACACAAGGATACTTTTACTTCAATAATTAATGATATCGGGTCTCATTTGTTCTGCCCTAAATTTTGAATGATTTTTTACACGAATTTCTACTGATATAATTATTATTCTAAGATAAAAACAAAATTCAGAAATGTCTAGGTGATCATGCATCTAAAAGTTTGTTAATTTTTTTAATAGGACCCTATACGATTTTGCTTTGAATGTACCAATCTTCCATATATTTTTTTTAATTTCTTTTTGTCTTAGGGATTTTTTTTCTTTTCCACATATTAAAATTATTATGATAAGGCATCAAATTATGAAAAATACCTTTTACCTCCTAGTTCCAGAAATATTAAATATATTTGTGAGCTTAATTTCCCAGATTTGACAGATATTAGCTATTTTCTATTTGACAAAGGTAGACATCTTTACAGTATTATTATAACACTCATACATATCAAAGCAATGAACAAAGTCTTTATATATAAAATTATATATTAAGGACCATAAATATAAAATACGGTTTTACTGTCTTAAAAAACATAATTAAAGCTTTATTATGGTGGGTTTAAAAACACGTGAGAGAGGGCAAGGTGAACTGAGACTTCTTCACGTTTCCAACCCGAGCCAAAATATAGCTTATACTTCAAGGCATTTATGTTTATCTACAATATGATATCAATTTTACGTCTCAAACAAGCTATTTTTTCAACAATTTTTGCAGTTGAAACCATAACGCGTAAACCAGGCAAAATGATGGTGTCACAATGCAAATGAAACGCTGCGCGAAAGTGTGCGTACTCGAACGACGCGGTCTCGTTAAAGTTGGGTAGTATTTTTTTAAAGACACATTACATTATAATAAGTAGTTAAAAGCATGATATTAACATTTCTAAAACTGTTATCGGTGCTTTTTAAGAATATAATAATCTTGAATATGTAAACGGTGATCATTTTGTTTACATACATGCATGTGTACACTTAAAAAATACATTAACAATATTTAGTTCTTCTGCCACAGGCTCATTTTCTATGTCGAAGTAAAACGCCAAGCTTTTTACATTCTTTATTCAGCCAATATAGCAGGGAATTTACGGTAACATCTGAAATTTAACAACGTATAAACATTCTTACTATACCTAAATTTATCAGTGAACACTGCACTTTCATACACACTTGCCAAATATCTCGAATGAAGTTTTAAATTAATAATCAGAAAATAATATTACAAATATATAGGTATCAGAAAAAAGACATACATCGTTGCGACTTTGCACCACAACAAATATGAATAATGAAGCGTCCCAGACGATGTAGAGAGGATACTGTAGAATTATATATTTTCGTTTGGTCAAACTTTCGTTGTTTTTAAACCAAATAAGATTTCGTTGGCATTTAATTTCGTCATATCGTTATCTCTTTGTATTCATTAATACTTGGGTAAAAAATTGGCCATGGATTAAATTTCGTTGAGTTATATTGCCAACGAAAATAATGAAATTTAATCCTCAACGAATATTTCTGCTTAAACAGTATGTACGTCCCAGACGCGCGGGAAAAATGTCTCTCAGAAACAGTTTACAGAATGTAATTAGCAGTAAGTAAATTCGGAACCATAAACTGACCGGCACCGTAAATTCCGGTGACGTTACATTATGATTAGGGGAGTTTCTGATGACCTTTATTAAGCTCCCCTGTAATCGATTTCATAACAAACAACATGTTTCCGACGTCAACGTTTTTAGAGTGATGTCATTGCTTTGTAAAAAAAAAACCGCTATTAAATTCTTGGTGTGTATTCCGTATTGCATAATAGCAAACCTATACATTCTAGTGTCATGTAATGCATAATTGTATCTCTTTGTTAAGTCATCAATTACGTGGGGACGGTTTTCGTAAATCGTCAAATGTTAAAAGTATCAGTACATGTATATTTCGTTTTTCGTGTTCTGACTTCTGTAATCAGATGTTGAGACCTTCAAGTTCGTATACCTACCTACCTACATACATACATGTATACTCATGTAATTCTGAACACAATTATAACATCATGTAAAATTTGCTTGTAGTTACAGTACAGGCAACGCGGATCCCGTGCTTCCCGCGCCCCGTCACGGTATAAACACATCGAGGTGATCGGCCAGGTGAGACAGGTATACCGCGTTCCCATCACGGTAAACTCATCATCTACCTGTCCCCGCCACGGTAAATTTATCGATGGAAAAGTATCGTATACAAGCGGGAGTTATCTCCCCGGCTGACAAATAAATTGCATGATTCCTTATATTTAATGACGATATTTAACCAGATTTTGACAGAGATTATAATCGAAATACTTGGAGTCTTTTTTACTATTTTTTTTTTTATTTCATAGCTATTAAATAAACTATAAAAGTATTTAATTTAATTCTTGTGGAGCAATTGCAAATAAAATGTTTTCGAATCCATTATCATATTTTAAAAAGGTCGTTAAATTAAAAATTATCATGAAATGATTAAATTGCAAATAAAATTATAAATGTGTACGCAATGTGATTGTGTTTTCTTAACAATTAATTGGTCCGCCTACATTTGTATTGTTTGTTGTTGAAGTCCATGCGTGTCAACTAATGATGAGCAAGTGATTAAAAATTAGGGCTTCCTATAAAATTACCAACCCGGTATTTTTAGCACGTTCCGTTCATTTCTTACAAGGTCTTCTACGTGTAAAGAACATTTTTTGTGAATTCATGTTTTAGTGAATTTGTGTTACGTTACTTTAGGTACATGTATGACCGAGTGTCTACCAGCCTCTCCTTTCTCATCAACTTCTTTGCCACCTTCGAATACGCCTCATTGTAATGCGAAAAATCAAATTAACGTGTATCTCTCTGAACTGAATTATAACAAGTAGAGAGTAAGGAGCCTTAGAGATACCCAGAGTTGCATAAAATTATGTAATCGAAAGATATTGTGGGTATCCCATGTCATGGTGTCGTGATGGTGTACCAGCTACCCGCCGTGACGGAGGTCGCGACCGAGCCCCTCTCTCTCTCTCTCTCTATAACTCTCTCTCTCTCTCTCTTTTAACAGAATAACTAGATATTGTTTTTTTTTAGAAGGAAATTTTGTTAAACCGTTCTTATGTTCTTACACATTTCAAAGAAATTAAGAAAATGTTTTGAAAGATTTTTGCTGCTGATATTTCATGCCGATAAAAAAACATTTAAACATTTCAGTAAATGTATTGATATCATTTTATGTGTGCATGTACATGTAATTTTATTGAAAGCTACTACAAATATGTAAACCCGTTTCCTGTTATCGTAACCTTACCCCCATCCCCCCACCGCTTTTTGACTATCGAAGTTAACTTCATTTGACTTTAGTCCCAATTGTTTTACACAAAGGTGTGAAACCGTCGCATTGACAGGAAATCACTCTACGCTTGAACGCACAGAATACACAGGAATGAGGCCGGTAGATAATCTGTGTAACGATTGACCAAGAAGAATTCTACATGCATATCAAACAAGTTTACTAATAGTTATATCAAATAATTGAATCATTTTACTGCGTTATATAACCGATAAACGTGTTGAAGATGTTCCTTCCCGTAAAAAACCTCCATTATAAACTAAATGAGAGATAGAGAAAAAACACAACGAATTAAACTTTCCAAACACAGCATATCATGCACCACGAACATTGTAAAATAAACTTAACTGTTAAACGTACTTCTAATTTTCTTGATTAAAAATAAAACTAATAGAACGAAACTTTATCATGGAGGAAACACGTGGTAGAGCTAGCGGGCTGATTTGATTGACAGGTGCAGCACGTGGACTCAAATCTGAAATTGCATGATGGATTCAATCACAGTGTACCATATTCTTTTTAGAATACTAATTTTATGAATATTTAGTATTGGATATATTTAGTATATTTCACATTAGTGTACGTTAAATTACGCCTAAACGCCCCCCCCCCTCTCTCTCTCTCTCTCTCTCTCTCTCTCTCTCTCTCTCTCTCTCTCTCCTGTAAGGTGTTGTGCGATTAGACGAAGCCGTACGCGATATAGAATTTTTCTTTTGTCTTGAATAGGTGTGAAAACCCTCAAGGGCATGTCGTTTTCTACCCTGAGTTTGTTAATCACTACATGTATACACAGAAAATGATCGTGACTTAAACTTTATATGTATACACAGTAAACGCATACTGATAACACGTTAGATTCCATGTGCTTTAACGCAGCACCAACTTAATTATATGAATGATAATTTTATTATTGAATGGAAAAATAGATTTGTTAGTTGATTCCCGACATTTGTTCATTTCTCAATTTAAAACATAGACATGTATTGACAGTTTACGGCGCTATGCGTGTCATGAGAAGATGAAATTGCTCTGCATTGATACGAGTTCATCTAATGAAAATATTTAATTTTAAGATTGTTATAAAAACAGGATTATCAACTTATAGAAATGATAACCGAAATAAGCACGTCAAATACAAAGATATGTGTTCTTATTTACACATCACAAAATAGATAATAATCATGTTATGTTGTAATTCGAAAGTAGTTTCCGATTTCATGAAATTCTATTTCATAAATATAATTTATTAACTTTATAATAATATGGACCACAATTTATTTACAATGCAGCTGTTATGCTTAAATCTGAAGTAGCATATTTGACGTGGATTTACGCGACCTGCATTGCCTGTAATGTACAGTACAGGTAAAGTAACAACAACAAGCAGTAGCAGGAATAACGGTAAATCACACCGTCGCGGTGTCATCACGGTCGCAATCCATACCGCGATCAAAAACCGCGATGGTGTATCGCGGGAACGATAAAAATACCGTGACGGTAACGCGGGCCAATACGGGATCCGCGTTGCCTGTACTGTATCTTTGAACACAAATAGCCTGATATTTATGCAACTGCAAACGAAATATGTTTGTATTTGTCTACCGTAAATGTGTAGTTTCCAAAAATTCAATCAATACAAATAATACAATCATACAATATTTTCTTATGCGTTTCTTTGCAAGTTTATTTGGTGTACCTTATTATTCGATATTTACTTTAGATATAAAAATACCATGAGTTAAATAGATAATTTGTATATTTCTTCTGAATGAATAGGACATCTTCAATAGTTTCTTTAAAAAACATCATGCCGATATTCATATCCTAAAGATTTCATTTAATTCCTATTAAAAGTTACTGCCAATACAATGTTTTATTAAGAAATGTAATAGGTTTTTGTATCCAATATATCTTTATTTAATTTCAATTCGTTTAATTGATTTCTCAACTACTGAAAATAAGATGAGGTAATTAACTCATTGAATCTCAAGGTCATAGTTTTGGTAAATTTTTGTCCTTCTATTTTTATTCTTAACAATGCTTTTGTAATGCATTTCTGATGATCAACCAAATTTGTGCCATTCGTAGAGTTAAAGGCAGGTTACATAGCTCACAATTCTTTGATATGTAAAATTGCCCGTGCCTGGTTCTTGTTTATATTGGTTCAATATACCAATACATATTCTTTTTAAGCTGTTTTTAATCTGTTAATTTGTTTTGATCATAAATAAACAGTTTCTAGTGTTTGTGACATTCATGTTAGGTGTACATCTCGATTTTTTTTCAACATTTGAAATTTAAACAATTACATGACCTGAGCTTTGTATATATAACAAAGAATTGTGAGCTCTGTAACTCGATAATAATTCGACGACTGACACTCAAATTTATGTTGACTATTAGAAATACCGAATTGAAGCAATGATTTGTGTAATCATTACAAACGGAAAAGTACATTTGACCTCAATTGTGACCAAGCCCATTTAACAAATATTATTGTTTGAAAATGCATCTTAGACGGGTTCGAAATAGTCATCGTTTTAAGGACATCATTATCCTGATTTAAGTGCTGTACCTTATGATACTCATGGCATATAAATAAAGGTTTAGTGCAGAATATTGTTTCAGGAGGAACTGTCGACTTCAGCATTCAAGAAACCACTGATTCAGGAAAAATGAAATCCATTCACGGCGTTTGTGGGGGTCCATGGGGTGGCACCATAGTTGACCAGCAATTTATTCAATTTCTTATCAAACTTGTTGGAGCAGATGTGTTTACTGAGTTTAAGGATGAGAGTAGGTCTGAATACCTGGAGCTGATGCGAATCCTAGAAATCAAGAAAAAGCAAGTTGATTACAACACTCAGACCATTATCCCCATAGGAGTACCAATTGCTTTGTTTGAAAATTTAGAAGAACATACTGGATGCAATATTTCAGAGATAATCTCAATGTCTCCCTATTCCAATTCAGTTACATATTTGCGCGATAAGTTAAGATTTGATGCAAGTTTGTTCAGATCCTTTTTTAGAAGTTCGTTACATAACATAATATCTCATCTACGAGATATACTGGAAGACCCAGCCTGTCAAGATTTGCAGGGAATAGTGGTTGTCGGTGGTTATGCAGACAGTCATTTGGTCATTGAGAGCCTTAAAGACGCTTTCCCCGGAAGACGAATTATCGTACCTATGGAAGCTGGTCTTGCTGTAGCCAAAGGTGCCGTTCTTTTTGGTCATGATCCAGATGTTATTTTCTCACGTGTGTGTCGCTATACATATGGAGATGATATTTGTTTACCATTTGATAAAAACAAACACCCATATGGCAATATGACACAAATAAACAAAGTGTGGTATTGCAAAAATATTTTTCGAAAGTTTTTTGAAAAAGAAGAAAATGTCTTTCTTGGAGAAAAACGGTCCTTAACTGCTGATTTCGACTTCCGCGACAAAGGCAGAGTTTATATGCGGGAACAACCTTTGGCAATTAAAGTGTATGTCTCAAATCAAGCAAATCCTGTGTTTATTGATGATGTGGGGTGTCGTGTTTTAGGTGAAATAGTTGTTTTTTGTGAAAATGAAAAGTGGCCAGAAACGTTTACATGTACAATAGAAATGGAAATCGCAGGAACTGAAATTCAAGTTACTGCAAGCATAAGCACTGGAGAGAAAGCAAAAGCAAGTTTAACCTTTTTATAATTTTTGACTAAAATGGGGGTATTGCAAATCTACTTGTAACTTTAAAGATCTTTTAACGTCATACTCCAAATTGATACTTGTACTTCATATTCAAAACATGCATTTTTGACAATTTAGTTTTAGTGCTTTGAACTGTGTTTAAATAAATACAATAAAAATAAAGTAAAGTTTATTTCATATGGTAACCGTATAATTTAGCAATTGAAAATTTTTTCATAAATGATTTTTTTTTTCAAATATGGGGTAGACTTTTGTTTGTATGTTGAAAATAAAAGATGTGTGGATTACTCTTGTTGTTATTTTCTTTACACTTCATAGGACTGTGTTCTATTATGCTATTTCTTAATAACACAATCATTTTTGAGCAGTAACTTCTATCTAATTAACATCAAAGGTGCTACAAAAATTTCATAAACTTTTTTTCACGTTTACGTATTTATAAAGTCTTAAAAGTTACAATATACCACAAAAGTGCACTGTAATAAAAAAACGTAGAGGACTTAATAGTCTGAATTTTTTTTTAAAAACCGAAACTTGCTTTCGGTAGCTTTTGCCAGTTATTGGTGCGACGAATCCTAATCTGATCCGTTTAAGAGAAGATTTTAAGCAATGTCAAGTTACTAGTATTTCTGGTAAACACGTCTTCATTTTACATAAAACATTTCGTTTATATACTTTATTAAGCGAATTAACGTTTTTTAGACATAAATCGGTTTCGATGTTTTACCAATCATATTAAAACACCCAAAATATAAGTGTTCAAATAAATTTGAATAAAATTTGTTTTAGTTTTATTTTATGCTAAATCAATATCAAAATTTTAGTAGGACTGTTAAAGAGCAACTCGTTTAAAAAATGTTTTACTTGCGTGATTATTCAGATCGTTAATTTCAAATTAGAACATTATTTGTTCATTTTCTTTCAATATTGCATAACGTAAGAGGTAAGATTTAATTCCTGAAATAAATTTAAACTTGTATTCCATTTCAATCATGTGTTTCTCATAGTTGCGTTTAAATAGTATGCAAAATTACTTATTTCTCTGTTTACAGGTGGAACTGTCGATGTTGCTGTTCAAGAAACAACCAAAGACGGCAAAATGAAAACTATTTACAAGGTTTGCGGTGGGAACTGGGGAGGAACTAAAGTAGATGAAAATTTTCTTTACTTCTTAGATCAGTTGTTCGGATCGGGAAATATGAAGCACTTTAAAAACGAAGGCAGGTCGGATTATCTAGAATTTCTTAGAGGATTTGAACTAAAGAAGAGAATATTCAACATTGATTCAACTAAAAGAGTTGTCTTGAAGATTCCTCCAGCTTTTGTGGAGATTTTGTCTGAAAAAAGCGGCGAAAATTTTGAAAATACAATCAAAACATCACAACACAAGAATGCATTGTCATTTAGTGGAGACAAGCTCAATATCGACCATTCCCTGTTCACATCTTTTTTCGAGAGTTCGGTAAATGATATAATTTCTCACATTAAAGATATTTTCAATGCAGACATTTGCCGTGATTTAGATGGGGTTGTGATGGTTGGCGGGTTTGCCGATAGTATGATTGTAAATTCTACCATTAAAAAGGCTTTTCCAAACAAAAAGTTTATTATTCCAATGGAAGCAGGGTTGGCCGTTGCCAAGGGAGCAGTTCTCTATGGACACGATCCTGACATCATTTGTTCCCGGGTATGTCGATATACATATGGTGTAGATATAAGTAAACCGTTCGTTAAAGGTTTGCATGACGATTCAAAGCAGATAACTATTGAAAAAAAATTGTATTGCTCCAAGTGTTTTCAAAAGTACTTTACGATAGGGCAAGAGGTATCGATTGGTGAATCAATGGAAATGAGATCCGAAGCGTCCTTTGTCGATGAGGATAAGCAGATGATGCGCAATTTTCCTATTAATATATCTGTCTACGTTTCTAAAAAGGAGTCGCCGAGGTATGTTGATGAAGAGGGGTGTCTATTGCTTGGGAATATTAGAATAGAATGTAAAAATAGCCAATGGCCTGAGAGAGTTTACGTCGCGGTAAAAATGGAGATCACGGGAACAGAAGTAAAAGTAACACCCACGATGCATACCGGTGAGCAAGTCACTGCAACGTTTGACTTCCTCTAATACTGGACGCTTACCAGAAGATTTCGGATTACATGTACTTCTTGTATAATTACAGAAGAAGTATAATTCCCAATTTATACATTTTTATATCAATGAAATAATGTATTTGTATGAATGAGGTATTAAAACGAGAGAAAAGAAGTTCTAACGTCAATTACATTGACCAGGCGACTCGCTTACCTTTGATACACTCCTCTAGGATACACTTGTGTCGTAGTTTTACTTTTAGAACAAGTAATGCTAAATTGCCAATTGAACGATGTAGATGGTATGATATACCTAGTGGAAACCGTATATGTACCATATGTAACTGTATTGAGATAAGAGATGAATTTCATTATTTATTTCATTGTACAGATATAACAATTAAAGATAAGAGAGTTTTATACATACCTTCATACTTCTTAACACAACCAAAGTTTACAAATTTCAACAACTCCTTAATACTAATAATAAAAAAATGTTGATTAATCTGTGTAAATTTATTAAAGTTATATTGGGAGAGTTAGCTCACCGGGGTAATTGCCAATCATACTTTTTTCCTTTTTTTCACTTTGGTATTATCACTCTCCAGTGCGTGAAATGTATGAATTTTATGTACATGTATTATTGTTCAATTGATTCTTCTCAACGCTGTCATTTATGCAGTTCAGAGAATAAAGAAATTGTCATTGTGATTGTCATTATCATAGAAGAGCTGTTTTACAAGTATAATTGTACATATCAATTAGATAATTATATGTGTCATTATTTTGTTTAAGACACCAATGTTTGACTATTCGGAGAATGCATGGTGACTGTCTTAATCAGTAAATATATGCACAATTTTACTATATAATTTTAAAAATACAAGTATCTGAAGAAAAGATCTTAAAAAATCCTTTTGTGACAATAAACATCTAATATTATCTATTTGACTGCTTATTACTGGTCAGATCTCATTGGTCAATGCATAGCTTTACCGTGCGGTCACAGATTTTCGAAAGGTTGGATTGAATGCGATCATCTGATGGTATATGTTAAATGTTAAAATGCTGCAAGAAAGGAAGTTTAAACGTGTCTCTATCCAAAGATAAGCGTAATAAGTATGGCAACAGATGCGAAAGATTGCAAAAGTGGCCTTTTAAGCTCCTTTGGAGACAAATAGCAAGTAAATACAGCAGTTTCAGTTACACAGAATAAAAGAATCAGGTTAAAATATTACGCATTTTCAAATTACAGAAAGTTATTCATGAGCAAAAAAATAGTTTGAAAGTGTTACCTAGTAACTAAACAAGACTTTTAAAATAACATTTTTTTTCATTTAATACAATTCAGTTTTCACTGTAAACGCCTATTGGTTTATATAAGCAACAACGATAATAAAATTAAATCTGTTGCTATGGTTAAACGAACTTTAATCACAAAAATCTAAATATTTTAGGTACTTTTGAATAATACATGTTACATGATACTTCAAAATAAATTGATCAGAATTACCGAACATGTCCTCAAGTTTCATTAAATATCAGTTGAAGCTGCATTTTAGCAAAAATGAATGGTCGTAGCTATGACCTTTTGAATTATAAACAATTTTACGATGCTCAATAATGCTGGAATAAATTCAATACAAAAGTGTGATTTTTCCCCACAATTAGCAACAAAGAATGAGTCTAAATTGCATTCAAAACAGGTATTTTCGCTCTACGGAATTACTATGGTTTTCTTTTTTGCCTTATTTTTAACCTTGTTACCATAGCAACAAGTGTCAATTTTTTATCTGACATGTATATTTTAAATACTTATTACATTAATATGTATCACTGTATGCAATATAAAGAAAATTAGTAATTATGTGTGCCGGAATCCAAGCTAAAAGAGAGATAAGTCAGTCTGGAAGTAGTAATATTATCCTAAAAACATTTAAATTCAATAAACGTTTATATGCATTGCTGAATGTAAATGTCTTCTAAAAACACCGGCGTAGAATAGAAACTTTTGATTTATACTTCCAAGCAAACTCGTCGAAGGGGATTTAAGGAGGCCGACTTTAGTTTGCATTGCGCATGTTTTTGCGTTTTCTAATATAATACAGTTGTTTTATACTTCTTATGAATTTTTTTCGATATCATTTATAAAATTGAACACAATAAACAAAATACAGATAAAAATATTTAGATTTTTAAAGGAAATTTTTATTTTTAACACGATTTTTACGTTGTGCGGTAGGGGAGCATTGCCATTGCGCTTTTATGACGTTATGATAAAATGAAGCTTTGTAGGAGTACGTTATAAGAAATAACATAAAAGAAAAAGTAAAAATTGTACGCTGTTGAAATTTTACATACAGAATGATGCTATCCTCAAGGATATTTTCCTCATTTTTGGAATGAATCCATTATACCAATCATCATTCGTGATGATCCAAATATATAGCAAAATTTGGTGCATTTTAATATTTTGAGATGGCCCCCACTAAAAACCAGACGGTAGAATTTTGTGTTTTTTACATATAAGGTAGGAAATGATATTACTTATCATATATAACTATTTGAGAAAAAAAGCTATTGTAGTATTTTTTAAAACTGCTTTGATGTGCGGAAAATGACAGTTTCCTATACATTCCTATAGTAAATGTACCTCTATTTTGAGATGGTCCCTTAAAAGAACCAGACGGTCGATTTTCATGAACCTTCGCATATAAACTAGAGTTGGTTTAAATTACATATGGTTAAAAAATAAAGAGTTTTGCTATTGTAGTTTTTCCGCAAAAAAACCCAAATCGGCCTCCTTAAGTACCAGTAATTCGGGGTGGGGAAAATTTTTGATGAAAATTCAGATTTTAAAGAATGACCATGCCTTGTATGATACACGATTGCTTTTAAAAAAAATGTTCATGAAAATTTTATAGACACTGAAGTATCAGATCTTGTGAACAAGGAAATAGATCAGTTATAAAGGTGAAGTCTTTCAGTGTCCGCTTAAACGAGCATGTTACCCTCCCGTGTCCCTCGGAAACAAACGCGATGTCATTATGTGCCCCCTGTACCGGACGTGTTGCCCTTCAATCGCAATGGTTGTGGAGAACACGTATGGGAAAGAGCCATTCTTAAAGTACACGTGAATTGCTATATACGTACGTGAATATCATCAATTTAAGCATCACGTAATAACAATAAATGAATCCATACCCATACAGGGATCTAAGCATTGATTTAGGGACGTAGAGGTTCTTCCTAGACTTATTGAAGGAAAATAATACTTTATAAATAAAAGTTTTGTTGACTTTTCCTGCTGGTATTACCGTCAGCAATCTATAGAGTCTGTTTGCAACTTACGCCACATTGTTGAGAGATCTGCATTGTTTGATAAAGAATCAATATACATAGGTGACTTGTTTACTCAGCTGTCATTCACATGATGGATATTAGTATACTTTATACTAGTATGTAATGAACAGAAGCAGACATTTTAGGATCATCAAAGCTAGGGACGTAATGTTCTTTATACAGAGAGTATCAGAATTATCTGATTGTATAAATATCTTATTTTTAAAAGGATTTCAATACAGATCCTCGTTTAAGTTGGTTTAAAAATTATGGACAATCGTGATTTTTTAACAGAAGGATTGATTCTAAAAACACTCACACATATTAAAATTTGGCAATAAAACGGGTGCTTCTTAACTATTCTAAACTTCTGTTTGTGGTCCCTCCTGTCCACCCCTGCGAATGTGTTCGGAATGTTTTCTTTATCGTTGCTTAGTACGTAATAAATCCAGAGGTGTTCGAATGAAAGTTCACGAGACTTCACCGAGATTTGTTCAGTTCCTGTGAAATTTCGAGCGGAAGTATAGGTGTTCGGATAATATTCTCAAAATACGTAAGTACTGGTCGTTTTTCGTATCATATCCTACTTTGATTTATGTTAAAACGGGAAAAGCTTTCAAGATGTATGTCTTATTTCACCATCTAGCAGTTATTTATATTAAACGATAATATTCAGACCAGAGTTATCGTTCGTGTTCAGCCACGTGTAGAGTGGTTGAAAATATAAACATTGGGTTGCTTAATAATATCATAGCCCTGTTTGATGCTTGTGGTGTGCAATACCATGTTTTTAAAAAAATAACGGGGTCTGTTTTGCCTTAAAACTTAGTATATCGAGCCATTTTCATCGAACATTCTGCATTAAATAGTATAGTCTGTTTCACTATTGATGTTATTACTAGGTCAGGCGCGGATCGAAAATTAATCCTCAGGAGGGATCTCTTTTAAGCATGTTAGTTGTTGCAACAGCAGACAAAAACTAATATTTGTATAGTCACATTTATTTCTAGAACACATTTTATTCACCAATTAATGAAGATAAATTTTAAAATCAATAAATCTCTAGATTTAATATTTGACTACAAGAACCTAGATATTGTGAAATTGAATATATACACGAGGTACGATTTTTACTGCGAAACTGAAAGGGTCAAATAACACCACGTGGTCTAAAATTTGAATGACAATAACATTCGCAGGGGTGCTGTCGGGAGATGTAAATGGTTCTGTATAGTGCTAGATGCCTTGCCCTCATGCGTTATACTTGTAGCAAGTGGGTGTTTGTATCTCGTCATATTGTCAAGTCCATTTAATAATGAAACTTGAATTAAGAAGGCGTTTCAGATTAAAAAACATGAAAAATAAAAAGGACGTAAAAATAAATAAATAAGAAAAAAATGGGTTTTTTTATGTTTGTTATGTATTAAATAGACAACATAAACATACAGAAAGTTAAAAAAAATATATCCTAGAGATATATATAAATAATTTTCAATGCTTTTTAATTAATTAAGTTTTTTATGGGGGGGGGGGCAATTATGACTCGATTTTATTTGGAAGAATTCTTGTATTATTACTAGGTCACATACCACTATTTTTACCCAAGGCTCCTTATGAATTAGGGTACATTTAAGTAATTTATTCAGTGTATATGTAATGAATGGACAAATAGAATTCATTCTAAATTCTTCTAAATTGTTAGTTTTGTTTCAAAAGGCATTTTATGCCTATCCATATCAGCCCTGTGTACTCTGAGTTAATCTACTTTGGTCAGCAAGTGCCATTTCCTGAAAATGTGTGAATGGTTCTATGTGATTAAATGCTTAATGTAAACGGATTAGCCACTGTATATTTATCAAAATACCTGATTTCTATAGCAAACTTAATGCAGAATTTTTAAAATATTTTTTCAAGCTCATAGCATGCGATTAAATGTTTCATTTTTGGCATTTTCTGAAAAATTTAGCCATATTTGGGGTATTTTTTTCAAAAATTTCCAAAAAATAGTTCCAGGTGTAGAAGAACTAAATCACCATTAGCATCATCATGTAGACATGTAAAGTTAATGAATGTAATAGATTAATGAAACTTTTGACAAGTAATTAATGTTAAATGTAGCTCTTGAAATTTGACTATTGTGTGTAACGTGCTAGATTTTGCATATTATTTCAGCCTTCCTGGACCAGATTTCAGATGCCTATTACTCTGATGCAGAATATACAATTCCCGCCAAATTTCACAGGGAGGTGTATTATGGGTATAAGTGTCTACCTACCAAGTTTCATCAAAATCAAAGAAGAATTGTGTAATTATCAGGTCAAAGGTCAAAATCCACGTTTATTAACTTAAGTCTAATTTTTCGTTATTTTTCAAACAATTAGGATGAAAAATGACATTTTGTGGGGTTCTTATGGTTGATAATATGAAAAAATAACGGTAAAAATTGTGTGAAATGGATTTGAACGGGGTGTGAACAGCATGGTGTCATCAATGAGTCAAACAGGGGACGTAAGTACTTGCAAAATGTCTAAAAGCCATTTCTAGTGATAACTTTACTTATCACCCAAATCATAAATGAATTGGTCGATTTGTCATTAAGTTATAAAGCCTTAAATATGCCCTCTCTCTCTCTCTCTTTCTCTCTCTCATGTTACTTTATGATTCCTATGAATGATGACATATTTCACTGCCTAGCAGATTGCATGACAGGACATACAAGCTCGTAAAGGGGCACCTGCTGCTCCCTCCCCCCCCCCCCCCAGTTAACACCATTTTGACAGAGAAATAATGAAGAAAACAACAAATGGTAAGTTGATTTTATTCATTTATTCATATTTTTCTTACAATTTAACACTTGAAATCTGATGGTGAGTAGGCATCACAACATTTTGCTCAGTACTTTAGAATATGTAAACCTTCATGTATAGATATTTAATATGAGACATATACATTTTACTGGTAAGAAATAGTCATTTTAGCATCTAAATTATCAATGCCTTGCAAAATTTTATTTAAATTACTGCTTGAAAGTCTTATTATGTCAGTTTTTCCCCTCTTTGTGTCCTAGAAATGTAACTACTAACAAATACTTATGGTTATGTTTTAAAACCCTTTCTTGCATTTCAATATTTTTTGCGTTATTCACAGCAAATTGTAAATCAAGCAATTTTATTCATTTTTGCAATTTACAGACTATACTATATTACAATCACTACATTAAATTCTGTTGATGATCATCTTGTTATTCATAGATTTCTGTTCATTAATTAATTAGATATAGCGAATAAAATAGGTATAGTTTTAAAATACTGATCCCCTGGAGATGACCAAATTAGGTATAAAGTTATCAAGTTGATAACATGCTTACGAAAGCTATTATAACATGTATCTTTACACTGACGTATTGAAAATTGAAAATAACTAAAATGTAAAGCGATAACAGGTCAAATATATACCTAAATATGACGTTAAATCAACGTCTTAAAACTCGACGATGTCGGTTGCTATATATTTGATGACGGTAACTGCTTATTGTTTTACAAAAAGGATGTTGACCTCCACTGCTTAAACAATGGCATACTACTATTACTGCAGATAAACATTTTCCATTAGGAATAAAGTTTAGCATTTGATTAATACATTTAAAGCATTAATTATTGTTGTTATTCAATTTAATTTTGGGGAGCATTTAGGATACATCAAGTAATAAAATAAAAAAATAATTTCACATTACATAGAATAGATTATCACATTAAGGGACAATAATTTACTAGTATTTTAAGTCTTATCTATAATGTTTAATAATAGTTAACTATCTTTTTTATAGCAGAAAGCCACAATGTATATGTGAATACCCCCCTTTCCGCCACACATGGATAACATGAACTTGTACTGATTTTTTTGTAAATATATGTAAATACACGAATGTATGTATCAAGCCATTTAACATTAAAAACTTGATTTAAATTTGTATGAGAAAACAACGCGGTAGAAGAAATCAACAAAATAACAGAATTTGAACAAATGTATGCTACTGCAAAATGGATGTTACATTTTTTTTCATCCACTTTCACAATTTTTAAGCTTTAGCAAATAAAAGTCAATGAAACTGGACAAAATTGCCTTGATCACATTTAAAACTAAGATTATGAGCACACTTACCCTGCAAAGAGGGTGTGTTGATCGACTGCAAATTTAAAGAGGACTCTTTGTCAATATTCTGAATATATTATTCTTGAGATTTGTTTTTCAAAGATTATTTGAGTAAAAAAAAATCATCTGTCCATTTTGATATTTTTTTTAATTAAGCAGAACATCATTAATGATAATTCAACAACAACAACAACAAAAAGAGAGAAATCATATGACAATGTCGTTTTAGCTCCACACGCAACTTGTTAAATATGAAAACAAAATTTGTTTTTAATAAGGTCTTATTTTGGCATTTTGATCAAAATATGTATATAATTATTGTGTATGTAAAAATTATTTACTAAAGCTTTAATGTTTTAATTTGATTATATATTTACATTGCAATACAAAACGTGACAGTTTTAAACATTTTATACAAAACAGCATCAATTTTGTTACGTTTGATAAATATGAAGTCAAACACTGAACTTAATCTATCTGGGTTCAAGTCTTATTTTACAAATTCTTTTGATTTCTTTTTCTTCAACTTAATATATTTTATTAGTTTAGAAAGTCAAGTTTTACTGTTTTGAATATTCTATTTTCTTCGTAAATACGAGCAATGATCTCCGTACCTGCAAACTCAAAACCAACTGTACATTCATACTGAACACATATAGGTTTATCACCTTTAGAATCTAGTAAACGTTTTTTTTTCCTCCAAATTTGCAATAAGTGACATATAATCAGAACGATGCTCTATTTTAAACTGCTTCACAGTCTCTTTTCCAAAAATACTATTAAGCCACTGTATGAATTTTTCGTTCACGAAAACTCCTCCAAAAGCTCCTCCACAGGCTCTTTCTACAATGTGAATTTCTTCTTTTCCATCTTTTTCCGAAATTTTGATTTCAATGACACTAATGTCCGTTGTGCCTCCTGTCATAAAATTAAAAATCTAGCTTTTTGAGTTTTCATGAATATATTTTATTTAAAAGATTCATTTGTTTAGCTCCTTTTCTTTGACATGTTTTGCTTGATGTTGATAGTGAATAAACTGAGATCAGATTTGCTCTAAAATAGCTTGTTTTAAAGTTTTTCTTTTAAAGTCTTCTGAATTACAAAAAAGTGAAGAATACTTGCTTACCTGATTATTAAATGAAGATTTGAAGAAGTAATGAGAATTAGCGTTAATGGAGAGTAAAAAGTGCTCCCCTTGGAAATTTTACATACAGAAACATAGAACTTCAGGGTGTTTCTTTTCTAAATCTAAAGTTTTAAAGTTTCTTGTGGTTCTTACGCAAAAATCTCAAGTCGGTCACCTTGATTTATTTTACAGCATTCCGTTATTAGATAATATGATAAAACATTTTTGGATTACGTAAACTTTTTTTTTAACAAAATCAAATTCAAAATCCAATTCCTTGCATTTTTATTGCATATGATAGGTAACTACATGAATTATTACGTTTCGCGACGTGGTTTTTTTTTTCAGCGAAAGCCCAAATCGATTTATGAAAGAATTCTTCACAGCCGACAGTAAAGATGAATATTTTCTTTATCATTTTCATTTTCTCCCTCATTTTACTCGGAGAAATTTACAGAAATAATTCGAATTTTGGATATAAAACAAAATGGGAAAGTCTGACCTATTAAAATGTTCTTAGAACAATTGGTACAACCTACGTCATTTTTTTAAAAATCAATCTTGTAATAATTTTAGACTATTTATAAATACTTTATTTTCAATTGATAATCACGATGAAGAAATCGATAAAGTCTTTCGTGGTCTTAGTGTACGGGTTAGTGATTGCTGGCATATTCCATAACGGTAAAATGTTAAAGACTACAATTCATCATACTTTGCGTTGGTTGTATACTGATCGATTGTGAGATTTTCTCTATTTGTTATTGAATATGCTTAGTCTAATTTATCACTTTTCTAACTTTGAAAAAACACGTTCATAGATTAAGTGTATCATCTTTGACATTCATATGTCAAAACCAATGACAACTTTACTCTAAAATAACACGAAGGAAGGCGGAGGATTAAAATGAAATGCTGTCACAGTAAGACTTTGTAAATACAGGTGCATTTTTGGAACCTACTTGTACATTACTAAAGGCAAAGAATAATATAAGCTTTCACAAGCTTGTCTTGTTCCCGTTTTCAAAACGAGTACAAAATATAAACAAAATAATCCTTTTTAGGGTTTTTTTTTGCTTTTATTTTATACTAGTGTACATGGGGTTTTTTTTCAAATAAATTGAAACCAGTTTTCGGTCTTGAAAATCTTTTTTCCATTTAATCTGTTAACAATCTATACTTATTTATCAAGACATTGGCAAATAAACAACATAATGCCTCATCCAGAGTCATTTCTTACACCCTTGATATGTCAAAACGTATGAAATGATGTTTGTAAGCTTTAACTGAATTTTTATTTATGAGCACTTATTGTAAAATTAATCGACACCTACTTTCATTTTAGATGAACAAGCCCGAAATTACAAGAGTGAGAGTAAAGTGGTTGACACGCTATGGCGAAATCAAGTCACAGGTAGTTTGCATCAAAATAATAAGTTTGCAATAAAATAGTATTAATTGATTACGTGAAAAAGGAAAATATTTACTGCTTATTTAGAGTATACTTAGGATTTGACAAATGTTGAATAAATAAAATGAGCTAATTCGTTCCTTAAATGCGCGATTTTAATTTTGATGGATAGAATGACCTCCGGTGAGACAATAGAATAGAAATTTCAGGATGCAGGTTTACTAATTAATGTCATGGCGAAAAGTGTATCACGAGTTCATCATGCATCGCGGCCGTCATCTTGGATCGGAAACTTCTGGTTAAAACCAAAACATTGATAAAAAATGGAATAATTTAAAGATTTTAGTTCTGATGGAAAAAATAGAATGAAGTAACTAACGGGGTAAAATAATGAACGGAACTGCGGACAGTGTAAAGTCAACCTTCGGGTAGATTCTTTTGATTTGACAGCTTTGGTTTATCTTTGAACAGATTGTGTAATGCATGAAGTTGAATAAGGGGACCCAAAATTGCACACATTCTTATGGGGTTTTTTTTTCAATAAAATAAATGTGTGTTGAGTGAATTAGTATGTTTGATGTGAAATCACACAATTTCAAAAGTTAGAATGCTAGTTTTTTGTAGGCAAGGGCTATGGATATTTTTTTCCATATTTTAAACATTACGAAACTAAGCTGTGTTTTCTGTTCAGTCAAAATGCACTTTTAATGACGTAACAATTAACCCTACAAATACCTTATCGGGTATATTGGCATAAATCCTTAGTTCGCATGTACTTTTGTGTAACTTAAAGCTAAATGTACATTTCGGTTTTTTTTATGCGGAAATTTTGTTTACGAGTTGACCTGTATACGAGTTGGTCTGTGTACGACTTGACCGGACACCATTAATAAGGCTTGATTTTAAATTCTTACTTTTAATTTTTCCTTTCTATTTTGCATTGTCTACTTCATGTGTTTGTTCTGCTATTAGGATATATCTAAAGATCAAACAGGGAGTGATCGTTTATTTACTTAACTTGAGAGAAGTATGGAAATAGAAGACATGGATGGTAAAAAGATGCCATTTATGACAATCATAGCGCACGCCATTCGATATCTCAAAGAACATTAATTGCGCCAGTTGAACGACAAGAACATTCTAGAAGCAGTGACCGCTGACGGCATATTCTGGGTATTGACAGTTCCCGCTATTTGGACTCTGCTAAACAGTTTACAAGAGAAGCAGCGAGAAAAGTACATATGCATGTTTACTTAGTGATACAATTCAATGGTTTAAACATATTGTTTTGTTAAAATACAAGCTCGAACAAGTTGATAAGTCTTTTACCCTAATATAAGTTATTTTTCAATTTGTCCGTTTTCTTGTTGTTGATACAGCAACAAGTTAAAAATTTACTTGAAATGTAAGGTGTTCTTATTTTCTATTTGATCGTCGTTGGTTTACTTCAATTTTAGTTACATAAAGCCTGCTTGTAATATTTTTTTATGAGCTAACCTGAACCGAAGGTTCAAGTGAGCTCTTCTGATCACCTGATGTCCGTCGTCGGCCCGTCTGTCAGTCCGTCCGTCTGTCTGTAAACGTTTCCCCGTTTTGACTTCTTCCCAAGAACCACTGAGCCAAAGTTAACCAAATTTGGTACAAAGTATCCATACGGAAAGGGAATTCTAAATCGGTAAAATAAAAGGCAAATTCCTTTTTAAAAGGGAGATAATTGCAAAACAGTGAAAATAGGGGGCATGTCTTAATAAATCTTCTTCTTAAGAACATATGCACTAGAAATGCCAATATTTAAATCAAAGCTTGTATATATAGTGAATTTTCTAAATTGCTAAAATCGTGACCGCCGGACAAATACTGGAGCCCAAAGAGGATTTCAAAGTTTAAAACAGAAACATCTATAGGGAAAATGTTTCAAAATATTCTTTCCAAGAACTACATGGCTCCAATTTGTGAGATTACTATGCAAGCATTCTGCAATAAAGTAGATTCCAAATTGTTAAAATCATGATCCCCCGACCAATACTGAGGCCCCGAGAGGGCATTAAAGTTAAACATAGAAATGTAAAAGGAAAATATTAAAGAATCTTCCCAAGAACTACAATGCCACAATTTGTGAAATCACAATGCAAGCATTTGTTAAAATTGCGACTTCAGGACTAATACTGGGACCCTAAGAGGTCTTTAAAGTTCATTTAAGAAATTTATTTGTAAAATATTTTTAAAAATGATATAAAACGATACAAGGAACTGTTGTTCGGTTGAGCTATGTGGCTAATGGGCCTCTTGTATTAAATCGAATTCGGATTTTTGAAATACTGCGTTATTTAGGCCCGAATTCAAGACGATCAGCTGATGCTAGCGTATAAACCGGAAGCTGCCGCCCTATACTGCCGCCTACTTCCGATTGATAGATTTGAGAGTGGGGGTGAACATCAGGAGCTAGTGCTGAAAACGTTTGAACGAGGGAGGGAATTCATGGTTATTGATCTTGGGGGTATGGTGTTTATTTCGCAGCTTCAATTGATTATAAAGACAATTTTGTTTAATGGCTTTAGAGGTAATTGAAATTATTCCTGCTGTAATTTAAGTCAATTTTGAATGCCGTTGAAACCGCAGAATTTTATTAACTTAAAACAGTTACCTTTATATCGTAAATTACAATGTTGATTTCGAATACGTGCCAAAGATATCAAATTTTAAATAATTATTTTTCTGCCAGGAAAGTCAAAGTAATTCCTTCTTAGGAACATCAGTCTATGACGTGAAATCGACGGCTAATTAGACTGTTATACGAAATTGGTGGAGGTTCAACACCTTCTTAATTGGTACAGTGTTTCAAAAAGGAAAAAATATAATTTTTTCAGAAAAGGATAAATTGTTCCTATGTACGTAAACACCAGCGTGTGATTAACCAGGTGCATCCATGTATATATTTTCCTTTAAGGGCTATTTTAATTCGGGTGAGTTTTATCCTATTTTAAAACATGCTGATGTAAGCGAATCATAAAATAAAAAAAACCGTATTATACTCTTAATACACGATTAAATTTCAAATCAACAACTGTTGAGCATAAGTAGAATCGTGACGAAGATTTTATTTAGCAAACAACGGCCATCTGATTTCCCGCGGACATGCGCTATAACAACCGTTAATGGTCCAACGCCGCATAATGATAGAAGTATCATTAAGTGTTTCAATTGCAACGCCTGATGTTGAAAATTATTAAAATGTCTTATCACTAAGCGTTGCAGTCTCACTCTTCAATGATACAAAATTGTACGACTTTTAGTAAAAAAAAAACACCTTTTCATTTCCTTTTCGTGTCCTTTAATTTTCTTAACATTTGTAACATTAGTGGTTGAGGGTGTATACATTTGCTTATTTCATTAAAGCTGAACACCGCTCGTATAAAGACTCTGTTACAGGTACCTGATATAAAAGCCTTTCGATTTCGTTACACCAAATTTTACATCTGAAACTTGTGGCCAACGTGTAGTGTTGATTTCGTTGTTTTTGGATTTTTTTGCATTTGATTCTTATTTTATGTGCATATTTTGTTTCAAAATAATGAGTTAACCTATTTATTTGATGTTAGTACTCTCGAGGCTTGAGAAAAGTAAGTTAAACGTGATAATTACATCGCGACATAGTAACACGTCGAGACAGGATGTACGTCAACACAAGTGAGACCTCTAAAGTGAAATGCTTTAAACTTTTTAAAGGTATGTGGTTTATAAAGGGGTTGAAGGGAAAGCTTAGCTGAAAGAGAAATATGGCGGACAGAACCTTTATGTGACGATGTTCAGCTCTAAGTGTTAAGGCAGCTCTATATTTGTAGGACTCTAAAGTGTGTTGGCCAAAATCTAGTTTGAATGAAAAATTAAACAGAGTTAATGCACTGAAACACCGTTTTTATCCTTGTTATTATCGAATTCCAACGAAAAAGTATACGAATATTAATCCTCCCTCTTTCATTTCCTAAAAGGATCCGAATACCGTCTTTTGTTGTGCGTTTCTGGTGGACTTTGAAATATTCGTTCGTACAGGTCCTTGTAGTATGAACTTACACCAGACTAAATAAAATATGAAAATAACATTACAAGCTTCAATTTACCGCTATTCACTAATGTGTTTATACATGTAATGATCGAAGACTGGTTGATCGTTATAGTCAACGAATGATTGTTGATGTACTAATTTTTTTTTTACTTTGGCGTGACCATCGGACTTTGGAGTCTTACATATCTAAGACGTCTAATGATACTTTTCTATCTTTAAGTGGCGATATATCTTTAGCCGATGGCGATGTCAACTGTCGATGTAATGATTTACAACATTAGGCGTTGCAATTGCAACGATTAATGATATTCATAACATTAAACAACGTTGTATAATTAACGGTTTTTACAATGCGCAATGAGGCCGGTTTTTCTCTTCTTTCATCAATAATCATGAAAAAGCATTACTTTCCACGCAGGAAAAAAAATTAATTTAGATATCGTTGGAACGAGAATAAATCCAGCATTGTAATTTAGAGTAAGAGGTAAATCTTATAAGTGAACATTGTAATAGTTTTCCGGACAATTTAGCAATAGTACCATTGCGAATCACTGTATTTACGTTATATTTAAGGGTGCAGCGTTAATTCGTCCCATATTAAGATTCGCGCCCGCCGTCGAGCCGGGTATGATTGAATTACGACTTTAACAAATGGTTTTTTTTAAACATTCCCATAACGCATTATTTATGTTCCCATACGAAATTATTTTTATTTACCTTGACTATGTCTTCCTTTACTTTGAATATTTCTATCTTTGAAAGATTCTGCGGGTGTAAAAGGTGAAAGTGTATCTTTTTTAAAGATACTTGGTAAATATAAAAAAAATTGATACTGGAATAGCCAAAATATCAGACCAAGCAGCCTCAGAAATACAAATAATATGAGATAGCAGAAGAGCAATCATTGCCAAAGATAAAGGGAACATGTTTGCGGTGAATAATACTTTCTTAAAGATTAAACACAAGGATACTTTTACTTCAATAATTAATGATATCGGGTCTCATTTGTTCTGCCCTAAATTTTAAATGATTTTTTACACGAATTTCTAATGATATAATTATTATTCTAAGATAAAAACAAAACTCAGACATGTCTAGGTGGTCATCTAAAAGTTTGTTAATTCTTTAAATAGGACCCTATAGGATTTTGCTTTGAATGTACCAATCTTCCATTTTTATTTTTTTATTTTTTTTTTTTGTCTTAGGGATTTTTTTTCTTTTCCACATATTAAAATTATTATGATAAGACATCAAATTATGAAAAATACCTTTTACCTCCTAGTTCCAGAAATATTAAATATATTTGTGAGCCTAATTTCCCAGATTTATCAGATATTAGCTATTTTCTATTTGACAAAGGCAGACATCTTTACAGTATTATTATAACACTCATACATATCAAAGTAATGAACAAAGCCTTTATATATAAAATTATATATTAAGGACCATAAATATAAAATACGGTTTTACTGTCTTAAAAAACATGATTAAAGCTTTTTATGGTGGATTTTAAAACACGTGAGAGAGGGCAAGGCGAACTGAGACTTCTTCACGTTTCCAACCCGAGCCAAAATATAGCTTATACTTCAAGGCATTTATGCTTATCTACAATATGATATCAATTTTACGTCTCAAACAAGCTTTTTTTCAACAATTTTTGCAGTTGAAACCATAACGCGTCAACCAGGCAAAATGATGGTGTCACAATGCAAATGAAACGCTGCGCGAAAGTGTGCGTACTCGAACGACGCGGTCTCGTTAAAGTTGGGTAGTATTTTTTTAAAGACACATTACATTATAATAAGTAGTTAAAAGCATGATATTAACATTTCTAAAACTGTTATCGGTGCTTTTTAAGAATATAATAATCTTGAATATGTAAACGGTGATCATTTTGTTTACATACATGCATGTGTACACTTAAAAAATACATTAACAATATTTAGTTCTTCTGCCACAGGCTCATTTTCTATGTCGAAGTAAAACGCCAAGCTTTTTACATTCTTTATTCAGCCAGTATAGCAGGGAATTTACGGTAACATCTGAAATTTAACAACGTATAAACATTCTTACTATACCTAAATTTATCAGTGAACACTGCACGTTCATACACACTTGCCAAATATCTCGAATGAAGTTTTAAATTAATAATCAGAAAATAATATTACAAATATATAGGTATAAGAAAAAAGACATACATCGTTGCGACTTTGCACCACAAAAAATATGAATGATGAAGCGTCCCAGACGCTGTAGAGAGGATACTGTAGAATTACATATTTTCGTTTGGTCAAACTTTCGTTGATTTTAAACCAAATAAGATTTCGTTGGCATTTAATTTCGTCATATCGTAATCTCTATGTATTCATTAATACTTGGGTAAAAAATTCGTCATGGATTAAATTTCGTTGAGTTATATTGCCAACGAAAATAATGAAATTTAATCCTCAACGAATATTTCTGCTTAAACAGTATGTACGTCCCAGACGCGCGGGAAAAATGTCTCTCAGAAACAGTTTACAGAATGTAATTAGCAGTAAGTAAATTCGGAACCATAAACTGACCGGCACCGTAAATTCCGGTGACGTTACATTATGATTAGGGGAGTTTCTGATGACCTTAATTAAGCTCCCCTGTAATCGATTACATAACAAACAACATGGTTCCGACGTCAACGTTTTTAGACTGATGTCATTGCTTTGTAAAAAAAAAACCGCTATTAAATTCTTGATGTGTATTCCGTATTGCATAATAGCAAACCTATACATTCTAGTGTCATGTAATGCATAATTATATCTCTTTGTTAAGTCATCAATTACGTGGGGACGGTTTTCGTAAATTGTCAAATGTTAAAAGTATCAGTACATGTATATTTCGTTTTTCGTGTTCTGACTTCTGTAATCAGATGTTGAGACCTTCAAGTTCTTATACCTACCTACTTACATACATACATGTATACTGATGTAATTCTGAACACAATTATAACATCATGTAACATTTGCTTGTAGTTATCTTTGAACACAAATAGCCTGATATTTATGCAACTGCAAACGAAATATGTTTGTATTTGTCTATCGTAAATGTGTAGTTTCCAAAAATTCAATCAATACAAATAATACAATCATACAATATTTTCTTATGCGTTTCTTTGCAAGTTTATTTGATGTACCTTATTATTCGATATTTGTTTTAGATATAAAAATACCATGAGTTAAATAGATAATTTGTATATTTCTTCTGAATGAATAGGACATCTTCAATAGTTTCTTTAAAAAAACGTCATGCCGATATTCATATCCTAAAGATTTCATTTAATTCCTATTAAAAGTTACTGCCAATACAATGTTTTATTAAGAAATGTAATAGGTTTTTACATCCAATATATCTTTATTTAATTTCAATTCGTTTAATTCATTTCACAACTACTGAAAATAAGATGAGGTAATTAACTCATTGAATCTCATGGTCACAGTCTTGGTAAATATTTGTCCTTCTATTTTTATTCTTAACAATGCTTTTGTAATGCATTTCTGATGATCAACCACATTTGTGCAAGTCGTAGAGTTATAAGTAGGTTACATTTCTCACAATTCTTTGATATGTAAAATGGCTCGTGCCATGATCTTGTTTACATTAGTTCAATATACCAATAAATATTCTTTTTAAGCTGTTATTTTTTTTATTTTTTTATTTGTTTTGATCATAAATAAATAGTTCCTAGTATTTGTCACATTCATGTTAGGTGTACATCTCGATTTTCTTTTCAACATTTGAAATTTAAACAATAACATGGCCTGAGCTTTGTTTATATAACAAAGAATAGTGAGCTCTGTAACTCGATTATAACTCGACGACTGGCACTCAAATTAATGTTGACAATTAGAAATACCGTATTAAAGCAGTGTAACCATTTAAAACGGAAAAGTACATTTGATCTCACTCATGAACATGCCCATTTTTAAAATAGATAGTATTTTTGGAAAATGCATTTTAGACGGGTTCGAAATAGTCATCGTTTTAAAGACATCATTATCCTGATTTAAGTGCTGTGCCGTATTATACTCATGGCGTATAAATAAAGGTTTAGTACAGAGTATTGTTTCAGGAGGAACTGTCGACTTCAGCATTCAAGAAACTACTGATACAGGAAAAATGAAGTCTATTTACGAGGTTTGCGGGGGTCCGTGGGGTGGCACCATAGTTGACCAGCAATTTATTCAATTTCTTATCAAACTTGTTGGAGCAGATGTGTTTACTGAGTTTAAGAATGAGAGTAGGTCTGAATACCTGGAGCTGATGCGAATCCTAGAAATCAAGAAAAAGCAAATTGATTACAACACTCAGACCATGATCCCCATAGGAGTACCAATTGCTTTGTTTGAAATTCTAGAAGAACATACTGGATGCAATATTTCAGAGATAATCTCAATGTCTCCCTATTCCAATTCAGTTACATATTTGCGCGATAAGTTAAGATTTGATGCAAGTTTGCTCAGATCATTTTTTAGAAGTTCGTTACATAACATAATATCTCATCTACGAGATATATTGGAAGACCCAGCCTGTCAAGATTTGCTGGGAATAGTGGTTGTCGGTGGTTATGCTGACAGTCATCTGGTCACTGAAAGCCTTAAAGACGCTTTTCCCGGAAGACGAATTATCGTACCTATGGAAGCTGGTCTTTCTGTAGCCAAAGGCGCCGTTCTTTTTGGCCATGATCCAGATGTAATTTTCTTACGTGTGTGTCGCTATACATATGGAGATGATATTTGTTTACCATTTGATAATGACAAACACCCATATGGCAATATGACACAAATAAACAAAGTATGGTATTGAAAAAGATTTTTCGAAAGTTTTTTGAAAAAGGAGAAAATGTCTTTCTTGGAGAAAAAACGGTCCTTTACTGCTGATTTCGACTTCCGCGACAGGGGCAGAGTTTATATGCGGGAACATCCTTTGGCAGTTAAAGTGTATGTCTCAAATCAAGCAAACCCTGTGTTTATTGATGATGTTGGGTGTCGTGTTTTAGGTGAAATAGTTGTTTTTTGTGAAAATGAAAAGTGGCCAGAAATGTTTACATGTACAATAGAAATGGAAATAGCAGGAACTGAAATTCAAGTTACTGCAAGCATAAGCACTGGAGGGAAAGCAGAAGCAAGTTTAACTTTTTTATAAGTTTTGACTAAAATGGCTGGTAATTGAAAATCTACTTATAATTTTAAAGATCCTTTAACATCATACTCCAAATTGATACTTGTACTTTATATTCAAAACATGTAATTTTTGACTACAATGTTTTGACTTTTATTACTTAGAACTAATGTGTTTGAATAAATACTATAGAATAAGATAAAGTTTATTTCATTTGGTAGCATTATAATTAATCAATGGATTATTTTTCAAATGATTTTTTTTTTCAAATATAGGGTAGACTTTTGTTTGCATGTTGAAAATAAAAGATGTGTGGATTACTATTGTTGTTATTTTCTTTAAACTTTATATGATTTTGTTCTCTTGTGCGATTTCTTAATAACATTTTTTAGCAGTTACTTCCATCTAATTAACATTTAAAGATGCTAAGAAAATTTCTTTAACATTATTTTCACGGTTGCGTGCAAAGTTTTAAAACAAACAATATACCACAATAGTGTACTATAATGAAAACACATACGACCTTATAGCCTGAAAATTTACAAGAAACCGAAGCTTGCTTTCAGCAGCTATTGCCAGCGAACAGTGCAATGCATCCTCAAGATGAATTATTTGATCCGTTTAATAGACGTTTTAAGCATTGTCAAGTTATTTCTGGTAAACACATCTTTACCATACATAAACTATTATACTATATAAAGCGTATTAACGTTTTTGAGACATAAATCGGTTTCGATGTTTTATTAATCATATTGAAACATCCAAAATATAAGTGTTCAGATGAATTTAAATACAAAATATTTTTATTTTATTTCATGCTAAATCAAAATCAAAACTGTTATTTGGACTGTTAAAGAGCAACTCGTTTATAAAATTTTTAACTAGCATGATTATTCAGATCGTTAGTTTCAAATTAGAACATTATTCGTTCGTTTTCTTTCAATAATGCACGAAGAATAACCGTAAGATTTGAATCCTGTAATAAATTTAAACTTGAAATTCATTTTAATAATGTGTTATACGTTTAAATAGTATGCACAATTACTTTTTGCCTCGTTTTACAGGTGGAACTGTAGATGTTGCTGTTCAAGAAACGACCAAAGACGGCAAAATGAAAACTATTTACAAGGTTTGCGGTGGTAACTGGGGAGGAACTAAAGTAGATGAAAGTTTTCTTCACTTCCTAGATCAGTTGTTCGGATCGGGGAATATGAAACATTTAAAAAACGAAGGTAGGTCGGAGTATCAAGAATTTCTTAGATGATTTGAACTAAAGAAGAGAATATTCAACAATGACTTTTGTTTGAAAAAAGTGGCGAAAATTTCGAAAATACAATCAAAACACCACAGCACACTAGTGCATTGTCATTTAGTGGAGACAAAATATATATCGACCATTCCCTGTTTACGTCATTTTTTGAGAGCTCGGTGAATGATATGACTGACGTCACGAGAAAAGGGCCCTTAAGGTCAAAATTTCGCAAACTTACTTTTTTGTCAATTCTGATTAGTCAACTCTTTCTTAATACAAATATACAAAGATATCCAAGATCTTGTGTGTTTTAAGCATTTTATGACAATTTTAGTAAGACATGTAAACACGACTTTGACGTAGCTGCTCGAAAACGTCACGACGTCATGAACGTCAAATTTTGTTCTGCATTATTTTTTTCTTCTATACTTCCTTTCACATCGTATTTAATTGTTTGAAGTAGAATTAATTTATAATTTTCTACAATTCTAGATTTCTTACAATTTTAACAATAGAGAGCAAAACATTTCGAAGATCCAGATATAGTTAAAGTTCTGCAGCTAATCCAGATACACTTCCGATAAATCCACATGCAAAAATGGCATCTTATATTTAAAGATTTAAATTTACATCCACCAAGTATGATCCCCTCTTTTTCTTACGAAAATTGATTGTAATTCATAGCTGTGTAGAAACAGACAGGACTGAAATCTCCTCGGTCCAGTTTTAACCATGCAGTTTATCGATCGGTCGAAATCTTCAGCAACCTAAGAAATATCACGGATTGCACGAAGTAATCATAATGATGCCAAACTCAAATTCCCATATAAGACGCTTTGGGTACAGCTTTTATCTAACGTACTGGTGTACATTAACAATAATTTAGTGACTTTTACTTACTTATTACGATCAATTCAATTCATTAATTTATCAAAAGAAAGATGTAAATATAAACAATAAAATGCATTCTTCGGTGATACATGTGGGCTATAGAGACATCCACATTACAGAACGCGGGTTACGTTAATTTTTTCGGTATTGATCGCTACCTTTTGTTTATGTTTATTGTTTAAACATACTCATACACACCTAATTAAGTGTATCAAATACGAATGACCAACTAAATACAGCACCCCCCCCCCTTCAACGTACTGAATCTACAATTCTATTCAATCACTTTGTAAGTTCATGCGTACCGTTGTATTTTTGTGATGCGATTTTTATAAACCATAATCGTTGAAATAATTAATTATATATAAGCATTATTTACATTTTTTTCAAAATGCAAGATTGCATGTAATTTTTAATAAGACTTCTGCATTTAATATTTTAATTTTTTTACACTAATCGATAGTACAGTTCCAATAGACGTAGCTTATATTCAGTGAGTAGTAACATGTCTACATGTTGACATAATTTAATTTTCTTATTATCAATGCTACAAGATGATGGATAAATGTATCTCTGCATTAATTCTCTCTCTCTCTCTCTCTCTCTCTCTCTCTCTCTCTCTCTCTCTCTCTCTCTCTCTCTCTCTCTCATTAAATACGAATATCGGCCGAGTGATTTTCAATTTTAAAAAAAAGATGAAAAACTAAATAAAAGTCGTTTATAGGGTGCATACAGTTACAGTTGTCCGAAGTTTTTAAGAAATATCGCGATTCTCGGATTTTTTTTTTATTGCTGTACATTGTAATATACACACATAAACATTGACTTCAGTATCATCGAAATTTGTTTCTTGTATAAAAAATTAAAGAAAAGACGAGAAACCATCATCTATGAAGATGAATTGTACGTCCATGCATGTTATTAATTGTAAGTGACGCACACTAGTGTTTAAATTATATTTATCAATAAACATGAATTGTTTATTCATAAAACGGCAATTTTTTCGACTTGATATCAAAAGTATTGTAGTATAATGACTGCATTTACAAAACTGTTTAGTTTTAAGGAATTTTGAATCATGTACGTTACTGATTTGAAATGAATATTAATAATCATTTAAAAATGCTAGAAATCCATGAGAATGTGGTGAGTTTTCAGGGATGGTATAATTGATTTTTTAAAAAAATGTTATGTAAAATAGCTCAAAAAGTACACACAAAACGTGGATTTGGGTTGTTAAATTGCACAAGAAAATAAAATATGCTGTGCTCAAATAATACACAAGTTTTTCAATCGTACAGGCAGATATAATTTTATGTTGTTTCATTAAAGGCACTTTACATGAAAATGTCACTAAGAATAAGATTTTCCCATGAAATCAAATGCGATACATCAGAGTAGATTTTTACGCTGTGAAAAAAATTCTCAAACTTTTCGTTAGTTACATGCGTTTTAATTCGTTAAATAATTTCAAAATTTGATCGCAAATTCTTTAGTAATAGAAATATGCGAGAATTTATTTTGTATGTTGGTCGTAGCACTATATTTGAGACATAGCCGCTTCTCTCGTGTTCCTTCTGACTTATTTAAGAAGTGGTGTAGAATCGTCTCCCGTGAGGAAAACTATTTTTAAAAAAACTTTTGAAATATTTGACTTGTATTGTTTATTTGAAAAATACTGCTCTGCATCGATTTGGTATGTCTCAGCCTTCAACCCCTCTTATCAACAACGAGTATGCAGAGTAGTTTTTGTTTTTCACTTGAATAAATCATACATGTATTGCTAATGCAAACTAGGGTACTTTATATTAGTCATCATCGTAAATCAATGATCAGTCGCATTCAATCATACACAATAAGTAAGCGTATGCGAGACGGGCCTTTGGTTTCGATTTATAAAAAAACTGATATCACAATTAGAACATATATATTTTCAACTCACACCAGAATGGAAAATATGATGTTTAAGTTTCAAAGCTGATGCAAAAGCAGCATTTTTATGATATTTCAGCAACTTGTGTGCAATATTACGCGTTCGAAATATGTATATATTGACGTTACATGTGTATATTTCATTTATTAAATGTTTATTTTTTAAATCAACATGTAATATTTGATTGAAAAAATATTAATCGCGGTATAAAAGCAAGGCCAGACTCAAGTTAATCAAAAAGCACAACACAGACGCACAAAAAAAAATATAGAAAGAGCAAATAGAAAAACTGCGTTTACAATGCCGCTACTTTGACGTCGTTTTCTGAGCATTGTGACGTCAAAAGATAAGGGCCCTTTTCTCATGACGGCAGTCATATCCTTTCTCATATTAAAGAGATTTTGGATGTAGATATCTGTCGTGATTGGGATTGTGATGGTTGGTGGATTTGTCGATAGTATGTTTGTAAATTCTGCCATGAAAAAGGCTTTCCCAGACAAAAAGTTTATCATTCCAATGGAAGCTGGTTTGGCTGTTGCCAAGGGAGCAGTTCTTTATGGACACGATCCTAACATATTTTTTTCTCGAAGATGTCGATATCATTTAATATTTATTCATTTGATGAGATATCGGCGCTTCTGATTGGTCGAAAAATTTCTTTGATACCTGCATCAATAAAATTTTTGCCGGTGTAATGAAGAATAATGACCCCCGTAGAATAATGACCGGGGGTCATTTTTCTACGTAGAATAATGACCCCCCTAGCTGAAGAATATTTGGATTTTTCTGAAGAAAAAAGACCCAGGGGTCATTTTTCTTCATGTTGAACATGAAGAAAAATGACCCCCTAAAAAAATGACCCCCCCCCCCCCCGTAAACATGAATAGAAATTGGTTACCCCGTATCCAAGATATGACTTTGAAATTACTTAATTTTTCACTCTGTTCAACTGACTTTGAAGTTATAAACACCGACCTTGTAAATTAATCGATGTATATAGTTTTTGATATCCGTAGCAAGTACGCGCAAAACACTCTGACATTGCCACAAATTGATTGTTAACAGTTACGTTACTTCTCTCGTCGACATACGGCGGGAAATGACGCAAATAAAGAAAAATTCATACCAATGAGGATATTGTGTGATAATTAACGAACAATAATCATGAAAGAATAATTGTTGTAATGATATAAGCAATATTTATTGGTGAATGAATTGTCAATCGAAGAATGATACGTGTACATATCTTTATGGAAAACGACTAAGGGGGCAGGTAACGTAGGAATATGAATATATACTTCTTATTTACATTTCTTGGGGAAAGTGATTTGCCAAAAAATCATTCAGCGTTAGTTTTGTTTTCTTCTACGTAATACATGAACATCAATATTCTAAACATTTGTTGTAGTGTTGTTTTGTGATCATGGATAGACTTTATTCTTTTAGAGCAAATTTGTGAGGAGTACCTGACTATAGTAAATCTTAATAGATAATAAACACTGATCGATTATAATAAGAAAAGGTTGTTTCTAAGGGCGTTGATAAGAGGTTAGGGCCCATGTAAGGGGTTTATATCCCGCTAGATTTTGATCACACGATCTTTATTGTATCCAAAGTTACCAATGCTCATACAAACTATTGAAGCATTAATCATCTTGATATTAACTAAACTTACTAAAGTATGCCGAGGATAAAGTAAAATATATTTTCTGTACGAGTACTCTCAGTACTTTGACGATTTTCCTTATTGGCCATTAACCTCTACTGGCGTAATGGCTGCTGTCAGTGCCTACTAACTTCAGCTTGGTTATAATGCCTAATAGTGGAGTAAACTTTTCATAATTTTGGTTTCATCATTAATTCTGGGTGTTGAACTAGTATATCCAGCATTTTGTATTGTGGAAATCCTCAATGCAAGTATAATTTGTGAACAATATGAAGCATATAGAAGATGCGACGGCGAAGTGCGAAGATGCGAAGACGAAAGTGCTAAGTTGCGAAGGCGAAGAAGTGATACTACTATCGCTTCTTCGCCTTTGCAACTTCGCACTCTCGCCTTCGAATCTTCGCGCTTTCGCCTTTTTAGCTCACAGAGACGAAGTCAATGGAAGCATATGCTATACCCCCGGTGTCGGCGTCCGGAGCTGGTTAAAGTTTTAGTTGCAGCTCCTGTATCTAAGCTATTACTTGTCCTCTCTTCACCAAAATTACATGGATGATGCATCTGGACCTACTGAATCTGGTTCCTAACTTTCAGATGCTGGAGGAGGTTAAGGTTTTTGGAGCAGGTTAAAATTTTTGTTGCAGGTGCCCTTTAATAGCGATATCTAAGTTACTGCTTGGCCGTACTTCACCAAACTTGCATGGATGGTGTGTCTTATGATACTGATGCACCAGACAGGCTTGAGTGCTGAATCTGAGCTATAGGTTTCGGATCCTGGAGTAGGTTAAGGTTTTTGGAGCTGGTTAAAGTTTTTGAAACAGGTGCCCTCTAATGATTATATCTTAGTTATTACTTGTCCTAACTTCACCAGACTTCCATGGATGGTGCGTCTTATGATACTGATGCACCTGACAGGCTTGAATGCTGAGTCTGAGCCATAGGTTTCGGATGCTGGATAACGTTAAGTGTTTTTGGAACAGGTAACATGTTTATTAGATATCAGTACTATTTCAAACTTGCATAGCTGATTAAACTGTAATATGAATGAATCGCAGATGTAACTTCAGATGCAGAGCTTGATCTCCATTATTAAGGATGCTCAAAATATATATCTTAGTTATTTTAGGTCCTAACTTCACCTAACCTGAATGGATGGTGTGTCTTATGATACATATGCACCTGACAGGCATGGGTGCTGAATCAGAGCCATAGGTTGGAGATTCTGGAGGAGGTAAAAGTTTTAATTGCTGGTGCCCTCTGATGATGATATCTTAGTTATTACTGGTCCTACCATCACCAATCATGCATGGATGGTGCGTCTTATGATATTGATGCACCTGACAAGCTTGAATGCTGAATCAGAGCCATAGGTTTATGATTCTTGATTAGGTTTAGTTTTTTGGAACAGGTCACATGTTTTATAGATGATAGCTTGCATAGTTGATTTAACTATATTATAAATGAAACGCCGAGGTTGCTTTCGATGCAGAGTCTGATCTCCATTATCAAGGATGCTAGAGAAATCTTCTACCTCACTCAAACCTGCTTGATAGATAGATGTGGTTGTTGTTAAATGACGTAACATGTTTCCTATGATATAGTATTGTATGATTTGAAACACTATTGTTTAATAAGATACAATATAATACCATATGTTATATTGTAAAACGTTATATGATACGATAAGATATTGTATCATTTTTTTAATATTCTATGATATGATGTTGTATCATGATATTATTAGGTATAGTATTGATTATTATGATACAATATTGTATAATATTATATTGTATTATTAATTAATTATTTAATCACATGATACTATTACATATGACATTGCAATATATAATATTGCATCCTATGATATTATATTGTATATTCTATGATATTGTATCATACAGTTTTGTGTAATATGATATTGGTTTCTGTAATATAGAATTATATAACATGAAATTATATATATGATATTGAAATATTATAAAATATCGTATCATACGATATTGAATAATATGATATTGGTTTATATGATATATTATCATATCACATGAAATTGTATTTTATGATATTCAAATATATATTATTGTATCATATGATACAATATGTATAATATGATTGTATTATATAATATTTTACTTTATCCCATGATATTGTATCATATGATACAATAATATATATTTGAATATCATAATTCATTTATATGATACAATGTTGTATCAAATTATATTGTATTATATAAAACAATATCATATTATGTATCAAGTATGAAACAGTATCATACAATACTATATCATACTATAATATTTACATTCCCTCTATTAAATTGCATTGGTTGATTTGAGTGATATTTACGCACAACACAGAAGACCCAATCACCAAATCTGGTGCGTATGAATACATTTAGTCTTCCTTCAGTATTCCTCGAAGAACAAGAACTGACTCTTCTGGCGACTTCAAACCGGATAACGACCTATTATTATAAGCTGATAAATATTCATTGATGTAAATATATTTTGACAATTCAATTGATTAATTTCTTAGTTTACCAAGAGTAAATTCATTAAATTACAGAAAGAAAAATAAAATTGTGTTATTAGAATTTAAAACGCTGTCCACTATTTTTGTCAGCATATTTCGGCTGTTCCAGTGGCCATTCCGTTAATTTCGCATTACTCGTTGAATAAGACGCTTTTTAAAAAAATCATATTTGCGGGAAGGAAATACATGTTTAAAAAACGTAAATATAAGCATTGATTCATTATTTTTTGAAAGATGAGGTCTTATAACTGCAACGATGAGTGCAAACAAATTTTCATAACGCGCTACAATTTGTATGCACACACCGTTGCAGTTATGAGACCACATCTTTAAAAAAATTATGATTCAATGCTTAATTATACAATAAAATATCATATGTTTCAATGTTATGATGTATTATTGCAATATGATATTGTTTCATATAATACTATATTGTATTATGTTTTATGATATTCTATTATTTGATCAAATACATTTATGATGTATAACACATTACAATGCCATATCATACGTTACAATATCATATCAAAATTTTTACGGTATTTTATGGTAATATATGATATATATTGTAAATTTGATAGGATGCAATTTTAATTTTTTATTATTGTATTGATTAACATATGAACATATGATTATCATACAATTTTTTAACAAATAACATACGATATTGTTTCAAAACAGAATCCATGAATATCCAAGATCATAATGGATGGTTTTCATATAATATGATAAAGGTGGTCTCATAAAGGTGATGCCTCATAAAGGTGATGCCTCGTCTCGGTGAGCTTTGTAATCTGTGATTACATACGTTTTATAATTGCGGAGCTCTCCATCGTTTAAAGGGTTCTAATGCATATTTTGGATTTCTTTTAAAATAAAATTAATAGAAATAAATTATCCAGGGGGATAGGGTCCGGACTCCCTCTCCCGTTTTACTGCGTAAAATTCATTATATTGAATTTTCCGGGGGCGGACCCCCTCTCCCCCTCTTGATCCATGCATGAGCAAGGGGTGTCGCATAATGAAATTAGAATGTTACTGTGTCGGTCCACGGTAAACAGACGGCTGGTAAGTGACAGGAGTCTAGAAGTGCATATGTACACATTGTGGCGGACATTAAATTTTGTGTGGAGTAGATAATGATTAGGCATAGCCAGCACTGGTAAACATATATGTTACATGTACATATTAAAATATTTATAAACTTCATAGTAAGCGCGATGGCCTAGCGCATGGGTACAAATAATAGCATGGATTAATCGGAAAACCTTGGCGAGTACGGTGCCTGTATTAAAATCTATGTAATCGACCGAGACTTGCTGAATGCAATCAAAAAAGGCGAAGGCGAAGATGCGAAGGTCAGAGTGCAAGTTGGGAAGGAGCAATAGTAGTATCGCTCCTACGCCTTCGCACATTCGCACTTTAGGCATCACATCTTCGCGCTTCATCGTTGCATCTTCGCACTTTTGCTCCTTCGCCTTCGCACTATCGCCTTTGCAACTTAGGTCAAAGTGGCCCTATCGGAACACCATAGATATATGTAAATGTAATTGTTAAGATAACAACCATACCCCGATGCAATACGTCAATATCTTGTTATAACGGGAGGATTTTTATTTCTAAGATAAACCCCTTCTTTCACTTTAAGTTTATTTGAATATGAATTATAATTTCTGTTACTTTCTGTAAACTGCAGCAGTAAAAATTACAATAGTGTAAAGACTATTTCACAAATAATAAAAAAAATCTACTGAAAAACTTTAATCTACAAGGGGGTCATTATTCTACAGGGGTCACTTTTCTTCATGTGGAGTGTGCTCATTTTTATGAAAATGACACTTATTCTTCAAGCAAAGGGGTCATTTTTCGGCGTAGAATAATGACCGGGGGGTCATTTTTCGGCGTAGAATAATGACCGGGGGGTCATTATTCTACGTAGAAAAATGACCCCCGGTCATTATTCTACGGGGGTCATTATTCTTCATTACACCGGATCTACTTTTCTCAACTGTTCTGATCTAACACTATTTATAGAACGGGAA
Source organism: Magallana gigas (assembly GCF_963853765.1). Taxonomy (NCBI): domain Eukaryota; kingdom Metazoa; phylum Mollusca; class Bivalvia; order Ostreida; family Ostreidae; genus Magallana; species Magallana gigas. The sequence continues at coordinate 2,504,365 of NC_088859.1, read as the reverse complement.
TTTCCAAGATAAACACTGTCAACAAAATGTAAAGTTGTGTCTGTTTTATTGTCAGCAAACAAAATGCAACCTTGTGAATATAAAAAAATGAAAGTTTAACCTTCAAAAATAAACAAAACACATTATTTGATTCACGAAATAGAGAATTAAGCGTCTTCTCACGATTTCGTCTGCTTGAGAACAATCAACATTTACAGCGAGGCTGGCTGTTCCTTTCCCAGGAATATTATAACGAACATATAGGCCTATAAACTTTCACGGTAACACTTCTGTTCAAATTTGGTAACGATGATTTTTGAATTTACACGCGTACACCATCTGTCATCAGAATAAGCGTCGTAAAGAAAAGCTATGAGTAATGCATCAACTCCTTCGGCGCATTGCAAGCGGCAGAAATACCATTTAAGTACATCACTGGCTATCTAGTTACCACAACGTTTACAAATGTCGCTTATACATACTATTCTCTGTCGACATATCAGCTATTTTCATCCACGATCGCCTTTTCTTTGATGGTTATGTCCAGTTGCATATTCCAGCGATCTCACATGAAAACTAGTTTTATTACGAGTTTTTCTGCACAGTGAATAATATCACAAGCTATCGCATGTATTTTCCTTTCGTTTTCAATTCAGCCGGTTCAGATTTTAACTCACTATTTGTGTTTAATCCTTTAATTCAGCTCAATAGCTCTGCATCAGCTGAAGGCGCATCCATTTTGAATATTGTTGCTGTTGTTGTTTTGTATTCATACGCGCCGCTTCATTTACTTTATTTACATTTTTGTTCAATGACACTTCACATTTTTTTATTTGAAAAGGTTTTATTAAATGATAAGCGCATTGATGAAAAAGTTTTCCGGTCAATTTTTTCTTTGATACGTCGATCAATAGAAAAATTATTATCTTCATTTCTTAAATACATACGGACAATGTACTGGCGTTCCCTTTGATATTTCTATACATCCAAAAGAAAGGTTAAACATTATAGAAAGAACATTTTTCTGCAGTGGAATTTTTTCTAAGTCTTATACTATTGGTCAACAAGTATCGCTTGGTGAAATCGTAGAAAAAACAACAACCTATTCGTGTGTCGATGAATATAGGAAGGATTTGCGCGAGGAACCTATCAATGTAAATGTCTTCATTTCAAAAAAGGAAGCACCTATGTATGTTGATGAATGTGGATGTGAACTACTCGGAAAAATAATAGTAGAATGTAAAAACGACGAAAGAAAATGGCCGGAAAGAGTTTTTGTCAAAACAAGAATGGAGATTGCCGGAACAGAAATAAAAGTCACGGCTTCTACTCATACTGGTGAAAGCGTGGATGCATCTTTTGAGTCCCTGTGATCTCGAACTTTCTAAAGTTATGTAATAGATAGATTATCATTAAATAAGAATAATATTGTTTTAAAACTTTATGACATCATTGAATTGTCCTGGTGTAACTGGTGACTGAATTTTAACCTCTATGGTTCAGATCACGTGTACATCATTATCATGCAAACTAATGAATGGAACTATAATTACCAGTTATTATGAAAAACACTGTGTGTAAATCAATTGTTACGTAAGCAATGCTATGTTACGGATTGTATAAAGTAGCTGGTATTCTGTAATCATATAAACATTTACAATAAAGGATCTTTATTAGGTGTAATCGACTTATCATATTTTTATTACGTGTTAACTTTATGTGTCAAAATTTAAGTGAAGATTGGTTATTTACCTTCATAAATCTAAATTATTGATTACAAATGAATAAACAATTGTCAAAGCATCGACAATTCATTTGGTTAATTTGATTATTATTTTAATGTTTTATGTGAATCATTTATAACTTTAAAGTAACCGTTATAATAGGTGTATTTGGAAATATGCATTTATTTTATCATTATAAATAAAAATTGTTTTTATCAGATTGTCTGAATCAAGAACTCGATCAGCTCATTCCGCCGTCCGGGCATTTCTGTGACGTTATGGAATACCTACAATTAAGGAATTTGGATAAGAATAAGCAGATGCCGTTTCGAATTACCTATAATGTCATTTTTTGTGTTGTATATTACCAAATACCTCACGGATAATGACATAAGGCAATGATCTAAGTGACCAACGAATCCTTCTGTTATGGAAATATATAGAAAGCGTCTTCCAAAATATTGTCACGTTCATGCTATTTGTTTACATCGATTTTTCACTCTTGAATTTTACCTAGTATTAATATATTTGGTGTTTTTTTCAAAACTAAAGATATTGATTAGGACATTTTTCACATGGTTGGCAAAAAACAAGCTGAAACTTTTATAGCTATTATCGGATCTTAATTGCTTTTCATGTCAAAGAGGATCGTTTCAAGTATATTGTTTGCCTTGAACGTGGTTCTTAGATGGCTTTATGGTGCTGTTTGCCCGCTTTTCCTACCTTTGATCGGATAAAGTAAAATAAGATACATATTCTCCTTTATTAAAAACGGTGATAAAGCAAAACGTATCAGAAGTTTCCCACAAAGGGATGTCTTACAATTTTGTAAGAGTTTATAATAAAAATAGATCTATTATATCATAATAAAAGTATTTACTTTAGCGTCTACAAAATAAGTTATACATGTAATACCCAGATCTATAGACAAAATACGACTGATAAATTCTATAAAGACGAAAACCTTACTTATCAAACAATGATCTTCCTTAAGTTGCGGTTTTTTACACAACATACACAAACTATAGAAAGATATACACAAAGCGAACAAAATAAAAAAGATTACAATGCACACGTAACTTTTTGAAAATATTTGGTGGTACAGTAAAAGAAAACTTTACCAGCACATTCATCGCATAATTTCGGAACATGATCGGTACCAGCAAACACTAGCTTTTTGACAAGACGTAGCTAAAAATTATGTACGGAGCCTCTACAAGTCTATTCCCGGTCGAATTTCGCAAGAAGGTTGCTTAAAGAGACACTTGACTAAATACATAGGTATAGTTTCAGGAATCTTATTCAGTTTGCTAAAGCAGGTGCCGACTTTTTTTCGAGTTATCTTTCTTACGTCCGTTCCGCGACGCATTTTTTTTTTATAATACTTGCTTAATATTTTTTTTTGGAAATGGAGGGAGAAGCAGATGGCTTTTACGGTCAATTAGTGAATTCATAATACAGTTAAACTTCGGTATCTCGATCACCGATTTCTCGAATACCACGGATATCTCGAGGTATATCTGTGGTCCCGGCCAGTTTTACTATATAAATGATTATAAAAAAAACCCCGGAAATCTCGAATACCCCGCTTATCTCGAAGTAAACTTACGGCCCCAGTCACCAAAAGCCATGCGTTATCTCGAAGTCAAGTCAATTAAGCGCCTCAGTAATTTCACACCTAATGTGCACTGTCTTTCTTTTACGCCGATTTTTCGGTCTATTGAACAGATCCGTTAGTAAAGCACGTGTTATTACTGAGGTCACCTGTGACACACCTCACAGCCTTATTAGCATAATCGGAACCTTTCTGGTTTTTATATTCACGAAAGAATGAAAAACCCGGAGAAAGTCAAAACCTCGTATATCTCGGGATTTTAACAAGACCAGTCTCATACTCGTGAAAATCGAGAGAGGAGTTTAAATGGAAAAAGTAAGTAAAAGTTTTTGTTTCTTATATTGGCAGGCTTTTAAATTATTTAAAGTTGCAGAACAATTGTTTATTAATATGAAGTCGAAGTTTGGGGTGATTAGCCTTATCTCGTTAAATTTTGTTCAGCATGAAACAGTCTGAACAGCAATCCTCGATTTTGTCAACAATCTAAAACGTGCTGAGGAGTAGTCATTCGTCGGTAAGAACATACTTACTTACATTGTTAAACTACTCAAAAACTCTTTTAAAAGCCTACAATGCATTAAGTCTAGTACACATGTTACAAAAATGTCGATAATTAATGGTCGTTGGTGAAATGTGACTTGAAAGACATGTTTTAGTATGAAATGTGTATGCAGGTCTATTATAGTCAGTTTTTACACATATTGTTACGTAGCATACGTTAAAAAAATATTGTATGTTTTTCCTAGAATATTGAGTTTGTGTCAATCATGCTTTCAGTCCTTTCCATACAGAATTTCCTCGACACGTACAATACACATGTGGTTTTGATATCTGTATCTCATTCAAACTGGTAACTTTATGTCTTATTTATCTATTAACGATGAGAGTGTTTATGAATCAAGGGTCTGCATTTGTTATGTAAATATAACATTATACAATTGAGAGTATGAGAGAGAGATAGACTCTCAGAGAGAGAGAGAGAGAGAGAGAGAGAGAGAGAGAGAGAGAGTGTGTGTAATTACAGTGTACATGTAATTGTTATTGATTGCCTTGCTTCCATGAACAGTTTGAACCATATAGATATCTATTTCAATAATGCCACATTGCACTAGAAATATTGCTGACAAAGATGTTGAGAGAGATCATGGAGAGAGAGAGAGAGAGAGAGAGAGAGAGAGAGAGAGAGAGAGAGAGAGAGAGAGTATGAAAAGCCATAACAAATTTTATAGTTATATGTCATTTCCAACTTAATGAGTTGTTATAGCTGTTATCATGGTAATGTTTTGACCATGTCTCAGATACTGCATGTGCCAATAAAAAAGTGTAATCTAGGACACACCCTATTGTTTTGATAATGACAGCATTTAGTTTTGTAATGATAGCTAGTGTCCTTTTTTTCTAATCTACAGATTTACCTGCGGCTTCCAGATGATCTGAAGATCAGGAATATAGAAAATATAATTGTCAATTTGATATTGCTGATGATCCAGTCAAGTCTGCTGAAGCCCAGAAGGTACTTCTTTGTCATGTAATAAACCTACAACTTGTCTTCCATATGTAGATATATTTGGTTTAAGCTGATTGAAAGCCAAGCAAGGTCATCTAAATAGCTACAATGTCTTGTGTAAAAGGGAAAGGTTTATATGGGCATCTTGTTGCAAATTAAATCTGCTTGATTATTTGTATTTTAAGGGGTGGGAACCTCTGAAAGGAATACCAGGAGTTTGAAAATATTATAAGCTTTAGGAGATGTGTTTTACACTCTCTGAGAAAATGGGATTTGCAGAAATCCCATGAATTTCTTATGCTGGAAATATGTTTTTCAGATTAGTTTTTGTTATTGACGCAATCATATTTTGGTGTACATAGAATGTTGATAGTTGAAACCCATACAGACAATCATATGTTACATAAGTGTTACATTATATAAATAGTGCCTGTTTGGGAGGGTAACAGTTGAATTTGACACCCCGAGAAATCCATTGTCAACCGACGCGAAGCGGAGTTTGACAATGGTTTTCGAGGGGTGTCAAGTTCAACTGTTATCCTCCCAAACAGGCACTATTTATTTTGTTATACTGAATGTCTTAATTTTTAAGAAAATTCTACTGCTTTTATATAGGAATAACGTGAATTCTACACCGAACCGTACGTGCATAATATTCGCGCATGTAACATTTTTTAATGTTACCGGTTGCTAAGTGTGTTGCTAACTCTGAGGGTAATAGAACTGATTATTAACTGCGTCTTAACTAATCAGATTTCAGTATTTAACATGAAAGTATAACAAAAGTGTTTATGACTTTGATCTTTGTTCAATATATTTAATATCTTTCTGTCCACTGGATATCTAAATATCTTTGAAGTTACACCATTGAAGTTACACATTCATTACATTTATCATGTGTGTGCAGAATTGATTGTGCCAGGTTTCCTGATTTTGTCATATAAGTGATACATTGTACTGCTTTAAAAAGTATATATCACTTGTGACTTACTGGTATATTAGTACATATTTCATTTGTAAAATAATTTGACAAATTTAAAGTGTTTTGTAGTACTGAAATGTTTTTATGGCTTTTAAAATTACTGAAAGTACATGCACATGATGCAACTATCTTTTGACGCTGTATATATAACAAAAAGAAACTGTCAGCTGGGTTTAAAATTAGTGGCAAAATGATGTTATACATGTATGTACAATATTAGAAAAGATTACATTGTTAATAATTGCACATTCCATAAATAACTTCATTGAATATATACATGTAAGTATTTGATGAGTGCACAATGTTTGCAAAAATTACATGTAATTCTCTTAACACTTTATGTTTATTCTATTTTAGTTTCCAGACCATGACATGGAATGCATGAGGATTAGAATGGAACCTTATTCTGCCTTTTTACCAACTCACACCATCTTTTCAAGATTTATGGAGCCAACCACAGAAGAATTTGTTCTATACACATCATTCATAACATTCTTATTTATGTTGCATAACTTTAAATGTTACTGGATGAATTGTGTTCACATAATGAATACCAGCAAACTTTTTATCAAGTGCACTTATTATACCCGCACTTTCTAAAGAAAGTTCGGGTATATTGTTGTTACTCTGTTCCGTCCATCCGTCCGTCCGTCCGTCCGTCTGTCACGTTTTACTTTCTCAAACTGTTCTTACATCTTATAAACCAGCAAACTGAACTCTTGGTGTTTGATTTGGGGTATCATGTTGTTTTGTAAAAAGGTTTCAAAAATTCTCTGATAGTCCTGGGGGTCAAATAATTGGTAAAAAAAATGACGTTTTTTCACAAAAAACCTTCTTCCTCGAACTCCTCCTACATTTTCAACGGTAGACAAATCATCTTTTGGAATATATTTTAGGGTATCCTATAGATGCGCAATAAGGTTTCGGAATTTTCAATTTTGTCCTGGGGGTCATTTAATGGCTGAAAAATGACGTTTTTTTACAAAAAAAACTGGTTTCAAAAACGTCAGAATTTTTTTTTATTAAGGTTATCAGTGGGCAACAAAAAATGACTTTTTTTTTGCAAAAAAAGTATGGTTCCCAGAACTCCTCTTACAACTTTTGGAGTAGCTACGTCATCTCTTGGGATATAATTGGGGCTGTGCTAAAGATGTGCAGTAAGGTTTTAAAAATTTAAATTTCATCCAGGGAGTCAAATAGTAGCAGAAAAATTGACGTTTATCACTTCAAAAAAACCCATAGATCCAAGAGCTCCTCTTATGATTTAATGGATAGACATATCATATCTTGGGATATGATAGAGACTGTTCTATAGATGTGCAGTAAGGTTTTAAAAATTTAAATTTCATCCAGGGAGTCAAAAAGTAGCAGAAAATTGACGTTTATCACTTCAAAAAACATAGATCCTAGAACTCCTTTTATGATTTAATGGATAGACACATCATATCTTGGGATATGATAGAAACTGTTCCATAGATGTGCATTACGGTTTTGAAAAATAAAATTTAACCTTGAGGCCCATTACCTACATACCTTTTGATGCCCTTTAAGGATCAAGAAAATGTATGGTTAAGGGGTGGGGATCTTAACCGTTTTTGATATATTCGTGCACTTCCTGTTCGAGGGGAGTCATGACCACCCCGGGGCCCATGACCTACATACCGTTTGATGCATCTTGACACAAGGAACAAGAATATATATGGTTTAAGGGTTGGGATCTCAACTGTTTTGAAGATATTAAGGGACTTGCTGTTTGAGGGGGTCAGGACCACCCACAGGGCCCATGACCTACATAACATTTGATGCTCCTTGACATCAGAAACATGAATATATATGGTTTAGGGGTCATGATTATAACAGTTTCTGAGATATATGGTAATTTCAAATTCCATGGGGGTGGGAATGACCCCATGGGTCAGATCTAATAAATCCTATATATTGCCAGTAACAGTCAATATATGATTATGAAAACCCTATATTATTATCTTTGTCCGTTTTCAAGTTACCATTTACAATAGAGTCTACGATTCTACCTACAAAGTTCAATGTTAGACCCCACACCCTTTGACCCCCCCCCCCCCCGAAAAGTGGTTGTCTAACCCAAAATGAGAAAAATCAAACCAGGGTGCACAACTAGATATGCAGGCCTATCATATCCTAGAGTTTTGTACTATTCTGGTCAGCCATCTCTGAGAAACAAGTTCAGAGTGGGAAAGAAAAAAAAGAAGAAGACGAAGAATAATAATACATGTATTAAGAACCGTACAAAAACAATAAGTCTTCAAATTTCATTCGGGAGACTTAATAATAAAGATTAAATAGAGATAAGATCATCAAACATCAATATTTTAAAGATAATTGACAATTTCTGATTCTAAGGGGGTCAGGATGACCCCTTAGGGTCATGACTTACATGCCATAATGATCTGATGCGCCTGCATGACCTAAGGAGGAATAATATCTTTGGATTAAGGTGGGGATCTCAATGGTTTTTATGATATTTGATAATTTCAGGAAGAGCACTTGGGATCATGACCTACATACCATCTTAAATGCCTTGAACAAAGAAACAATAATATAATATGTACATGATATATGATTCAATTTAAGAACCCAAATATATAGATTTATCATCTGTTTTGTAATACTTCCTATGTATATATACATGTACATGTATTAGTTTGTGTTTTGTTCTATACTATTCATGTTCATGGCTGTAGTATGGCTTAGTCTTAATTTAAATTACATTAACAAATTGTCAAATATATGACTTGGAACCCCCACTCCCAAATAAACTCAAATATAAACAGTTCTCCCCCCTCTCCCTCCCCTCCCTTGTCGAATGATCTATTAAAATCAAAATATAATTTGGGTGTCTAAAAACTTTTATAAACTGGTAAAAAATGTTATTCTTGAAAAAAATTACATTACACCTTGCATATTTGACAAATGATCTATTGAGATATGATCAGAGTTCATATTTCTACCTTGGGATCAATAAGTAGTATTCATTGACAAGTGAAAATTAATAACAATTAATGATTCAAATTATAAATGTTTATACTCCACATTCACCCCCCCCACCCCCCCCCCCCCCAAACCTAACCTGGTTCTAAAGATTCGGTCTTCTTTATACATTCTTACATGTGTACAGTAACAAATTTTAAATCATTTTTTGATTGCTTTTTCTCTCCTGATGCACATTAACATTTTGGAAATTGCTTAAGGAAGGAGTCTTTTCATTATCAAACATACTTCTTATAATAAGAAATGCATGAAATTTTGACGCAGTCAAAAGGATCATATTACTTAAAGTAGTCCGAGTATCGCACTACGTCATAATACGGATTTTACAATATTGGTACGACTTTTACAAAACGTTTTTGATACCCGGTATTGATTTTGCTCTACATCGCTGTTGTAAACAATGGCAATAATAAGCAATTAGAACGGTAATATATGTATTCTATGAGAGATAGAAATGATTAATGTTGAGAAACTCGATTCTGTTAAAGTAAAATGAAAAACGAAGTTTCTGATTAACCAGGATCTCAGGTATGCTTATATCTTCTTTGTTTTGACCCCCCCCCCCCCCCGAAATTTTCTTTTTCTTTTACTAAAACCAGTTTAAATTTAGACAAGGGAAGCTATTTCGAATTTAATCAATTGTCAATTAGTTAATGTTTAAATGATATCTAACATTGTTGACAGATTTAGGCAGAAAACTGTAGCAAAATGTGATTTTTACATATTTTTTTTTCAGGGTCTACTTTGTTTAGAGCTTATAGCGTGAAAAGTAATCCGTCAACATATAATTTATTTTACCAAATCTTTTTTCTAAGATGTCAATCTTTAGAATAAACACCATGAATTTAAGTTTGAGTCCATTAAATAGTAAAAAACTTGCAAAACGTGCACTAGCATTGCATTTTTTGTATTCTATTTTGATACATCAGGTCCATAAAGCGTACTTACTTACAAAAAATTATTGATGAGATATGGCTTAAATAAATATTTATACTCTATTTTGTATGTTCAGTTCTAATTTTCCCAAAATTGGTAATTATTTTTAGGAAAAACGGACGTCTGGCAAAATTCATAATTTTCAATAATTTTCGCAAGGGGGTACACCCGTCTGAGAGGTGATAACAAACAAACTAGCATGTAAACATATATATTTTCTTCTGTATATGTATTGCTAGAATGTATATTTATCATTTAAAGCTAAGCTTTTAATGATTGAGCCCATTTAGTGCCGAGTATAGGACTACCTTAATGATTCTATCAGTTTAATTAAATTTGACCTTTTTGTTTTCGGATAAAGGTCGGGTCAAGGTCACTACCTTTTTCCTCAACGTAAAGAGTGATAAAAATAAGTGTAGCTCTTTATAGTTCTGTAGACATTTGTTTAAGATTTGAAGATTCAAATCTTCAATGAAATCATAGACCATGAGAGTGTCTATCAGCTTATACTACTAAATTGAATAAATATTTATACTAAAATTGATATTGCTGAGCCCGCATTTCCTCTAATTTTCTTAAATTTTGAAGAAATTTTGATTATTTGTTTATGCTTCCAATAATAAAATATTTCTAATTTTTATGTATTATGAAGACTTTATATAAAGATATAAATTAAAAGAAAAGCTAATATATTGACCGTTTCATAAGAGAGAAAAACTGATTTTAGTGATTTTTTCACAAAAATCAATGTATAGAATGGGCGCATTAAAAAGCTTATAAAAATGTTATTTGATTGGCAAATCATATTTTATAAACATATTCTGAAACCCAAGTATCATATTACTAGTTCACAGTAGTAAAAAAAAAATCCAACATTATTGTTATTGTTTTTAAAATGCTAAAACAGACTCAGTATATATATATATATAATCTGCAGCAATTCTGAATTGCGCAACATGTGATATTTTCCTACGCCAATATTACGCCAAAAATATAGTCCTTGTTCCATTCTAAACATTGATTACATTTTTCTATGCCAAGTTGTATGATAGTAAAAAAGAAAGAGAAATATACTATTTTAATTTCCTTTCATCTTGATTTAATGAACAATTAATCAAATTTACGTTTGACAAGTCGAAAACCAGAAAAGACTCCTTCCTTAATTCAATTTTTCGTGGGGTCAGAACAGTCCCATAAAGTCATGACCTACATTGTATTTGATGCATTATAATACATTAAGAAAGAAATACTCCTTCCTTCCTATTATTACTCATATAAAAATGATAAGTGTCTACACTTACTTACATGTAATACACAAATTTATTAAGAAGTTGTTTATACAGGGTCAATATGGGGTCAACTCAATAGTGCAAGTCTGACAAATGAAAAAAAATAACTTTTGCAACTAATATGATAGAAACTTTACAAATGCGATAGGTTATGTAACGATGATAAGCTTATTTAAATATTAAAAGATGATGATACAGTATTCTGGCGAAGGGAGATCACATTTAGAAAGTGAAAGTAGAACTTATGTATATGCTGGCATCTCATTATATTGTGCTACTGCTACTACATGTATTATGCTTACCTATATTGGTCAACATCATAATGATAATCCAATTAAAACACAATAATGAATTCCTTTAGCTGATCTTAACTAATCCTTTTCTGCATATGGAAAACACGTACTGCGAGACATGTACGTATACAATCGAAGAGCTGGGTAAAACTAGTACCCGCTAATGAGACCTGCAGACCTGTGTTGTGTACGTAACTTCAGACAAGATCAGTCATTTGTAACTTATGACCTATTCTTCAAATCCACTTGCAATATTTTATTAGGTAAATAACAGCTTTAAGGTGGTGCAGGACACCTGCATATAGTGATGTATACTTCCTATTGAGATAAACAATAAAGTATATTAAATAGTAATTAAATATTTACCACCCCCCCCTCCCAAAGAAAAATAATGTTACCTAACATTGAAGCGCAATGGCTTTGAGCGTTTACATGTCTGTAAGAGCATTGGGGCCCAAGGTGTATTCTTGGTAATTTTACAATTGATATAAATGAATTTTCATGGAGGGGGGGGGGGGGTCTGGACCCCTCACTCCAACCCCTTCTCTAAGTACATGTAGGCACACAGAAGCAAATCTAAAACCGGCAACCGGGAGGGGTCATAATCTAATTTTTGATTTTGTTTGTAATAATTATATAGACCATTAAACTTTCTATGACATGAAATGTTAAGATTATTGATTAACTGAAAATTCACTGCAAACAGTTCAACCCCAAATTGCACATAAAGTGCTGCTCATGTGTATTACCATATGGGAAGGGATCTCATCCTTCAGTTATGAAAGTTATAATTTTTAAATGTATTACCGGAGCTTGCATGTGGCTTTCATTTTTAATTAAACTGGTACAAAACAGTGTTATTTAGGGGCAAACACTTGGTGCGGGTATTACTGTCTAATGACAGCATCTAGTTTTGTATTTATCCTACCCATCCATCTAACATATGTTTTTATATAACATTTTCATATACATGTAACATTTTTGGAAGCAGCTATTTTTTTTAAATTGGAATTTAGGCTTACTATTTTATACAAGTTTTTTTAAAGGGACTTGGACACGATTTTTGATCAAAATTTTGTTTTCAATTTCATTATGCATAAAATGATTTACTTGCACACTTTGAATAATTGACCATAATTTGAATGTTAGAAGTCAAGTTATAAGAGAGATACAGGGGTAAGAATTTATTGTTATGTAAACAAAGCTCGAGTCTTATGTTTGTTTACAAATAATATAAAGTATGAAATTACCACTTCTTTAAGAAAATGATTCATAGAAAAGAAGGTAAACTGATTCGATGTGATCATAAATGATATTATTAATAGAAAAAAGCAACATTTGAATGAAACTTTCACCAATAAAACACATATGTAAACAATAACAAGACTCGCGCTTTGTTTACAAAACAAAGAATATTTAATTCTTTATCTTTCTTTTAACTCAGTATTTGACTTTCAAATTTTGACAAAGCATTAAAAATACCCATATCAACCATTCTAAATATTGAATATGGAAATATAAAATTTTGAATTTTAAGCTTAAATTGTGTCTAAGTCCCTTTAATATACTCTTTTATATACAAACAGAACAAAAATACTTACCGGTAGTTACAATGAGAAATGAACATAATAAATATAAAAATGTCTGATAAAAGTATAGGTCTTGTTCATGAACAGAAGAAATTGACAGAAAAATATTCAGTTTTAGCCATGAAATACAAATATTAATATTTTCTAAGAATATTATTTAATCTAAATAAGTTATAAAAGTTTTTTCCCCTTTATTCCAATGTTTGGAAACAAATCCAATATATAATTAAAATTGCTGTACAGTATATCCTATTGATTCCTATAATATATCACTTTAGTTTCTTGAACAGCGTGTTTATTACTTTTTTTTTCTTAAAATGATGTATACAAGGTCATTAATTTATTTTCATTATATTCAACTAGATACAAGTAGGTCTTCTGCAACCTTTTCATTGTTTAAATGGTACTGAGTTTTAATTACCTTTCATATGAAAAATGACATCTAAATCTTAAATTGCTGTACATTTGACCTATCCATCTAATGTATCACTTTATTTATGTTGAACTTCGTGTCTATTAGCATTATGATTTTTTAGAATGATATATGCAATTTCATTGATTTATTTTTCATTTTAAGAAAATTCATTTTAAAACAGATCTCTTACAACCTGTGTAATTTTTTTTCAGTTTACATAACACAGTGTATTAATTGAATGTAGTTGTGTAGATTTATACATGTACCTACAAGCAATATACATTTAATATTCACCAGGTACATGTACCAGCCTACTATATTTGATAAATAAATGTACTTCTTTCATGCCTTTTTCATGCCTTTTACTCATTGTTATATGTATTACTGTGGAGTCATTAGATTTCGGGGTGGCTCAATTTTCGTGGAATTCGTGGGTACCTCGCATTCACGAATTAACATCCTCCACGAATTAATAATTTAGGGTAATAAAGTCGTATATCCTTTGTAAGTATCAGAGAATACACGAAATAACGTCCCAACGAACCTGTAAAATTTAAGCAATCCACGAAAACTGGCCCCCACGATATTTAATGATTCCACAGTATTTATAATTAAAATACTTTGAAAACTTTTCTCAATTTATTTATTTTAATAAGATTAAGAAACGGACTATAGTTAATGCACGTTTTCAAGAGTTGTCTCTCTTGGGGACAATAATGAATGCTCCCCAGGGTTCATGACCCTGAATATTGAGTAGGCTGTGAGGTGTGTGTGATTTTCACGCCTTAACAGCCCCAAGCTGTTGAAACCCTTTCTTCATAATTACGTAAGCCAGGTTATCGACGATGCTTACGTAGTGACATCGAATGACACGATAATTAAACATAAATTGCAATGATTATTTTGTAAACACATAAAAGTGAAAAAGAAATCAAGAAATTAATTAATTGAATAGTTCTTGAGTTATATGAATGCACAATAGAGACTCAATTCTCGATACCCATCATCTCTGATAAACAATCTAACGAAGGACCCAGTCTTAATCCCGGGAGACAGTTTAAATGATCTGGCAATGGTGCTTACCATTAAAACAAAATTCAAGGCTATAACAGAAGTCGAAAAGGTATAAGTAATGTTGACGTTCGTTTTCCGTTTTTGTTCTTTTTACCGTAATCGGTTTATCAATTTACCTAGAGTAATGTATATCCGGTTATAAGAATTGCTGACAAACAAAGACGATCGCAAGTCTTCTTTTAAAAAGTATTGCTTTTCAAGATAATTTAAGAACATTAAATCTTTTAAGTGTTTTATTATACACTATGAATTACGATAACATAAATGACGATATACATGTGTATATACATGTAAAGAAATAATATATGCATTCGCGTGTCTAGAAACATTAAAGACCAACCTTCATAAACTTCGATATCTCGAACCCTCGGATATCTCGAACTTTTTGCTCAGTCCTGCCAAGTTCGAGATACCGAAGTTTAACTGTATATATCACTGAATATTCATCTCCGAACATGTTTTGTAACCGTGCGTTAGGGTTCTAATAATCTTTCAGTGAAAGTGCATTTACATCTTAAAGTGTAATATCCCTATGCCATTAACCACATATTTTTTTTTTATTTCGTTTTGATTTTCATCAAAGTCAATACCAAGAGATTCCAATGAAACATAGTCAAAGTGATGAAGCGCTGCTAGGTTTCTCAAAAATTGATAATGTGTTTAATCATGTTATGAAGAAAATTAGACATAGTGATTTTAAAAAATCTAAGTTTTACCATCGCAGCATAAAATTAAAAATATTAATTGCATATGAAAATACAAATACAAATATAGCTATATACAATGTCAAATCATCTTACAAAACATAGTGAAGAGCTGCTTTTTAGTTCAGAATAACACTTGGTTGTATAGGATTTAAACAAAAACTACTTCAATCAGCAAGAGTTATCTTTCTTTATCATGAACTATTGAATGTATATGATAAATAACTATAGTTTCAAATTTTTAGAAGAGGTTTTCTGTTTTTTAATTTGGATAATATAAAAGTAAATAGATCCATGTGTTTTGGAATGCTAAAAAAGTAAACCAGAGCATTCTGTTATAGCACAAACTGGTGATCAAATAGATAATATTCCAGTAATTGGTATAATTTCAATACAGGGATATATTATCTTGAATAAAATGTGATATTGTTCTTTTTTAAATATTGTTTTCCCATATCTGACCTTTAAGAATAGAAAACCCTGTTTCAACATTAAACATTTGAAATGTTATAAGTTTCAAATGATGATGATTATAGTTTGCAATTGTCTTAGCATGTTTTTCCCAATCATTAGTCATTTACCTTTGTGAACGAGCTAATAAGAGAGAAATAAAAAAAATTCTATCTATAGATTCTCTGGCCCAAAATATCAAATACGTAATATCCATGTACTGTTGTAGAACATATATTATTTAGTTATATTAAAAATAATCCATTGGGTGATAGGAGAACGGGAGGAGGGGTATAGATCTTAACTCATAAAATTTGATCAATATGATTAGTTTCTTGTACTTTTTTGTAAAACTATTCTTATTTTTTGCTCCTTTCCTTCTTCCGGTAAAAGTAGGGGCTCAAATTTCCGTTCAAATTTCATCTTTTAATATTTGAATTTGAAAAAATGTCGCCTTTTTTTCAGCATAAAATGGGGCTGAACACCGCCTCCCTTGTTGTTACATACCTTGGTAATTGTGAGTTATCAGAAAGAAAGTGGGAATATTTTTTACAGAAGTTATCTCTTTTATCAGAGAGAGATTCCACCTTAAAAATCTGTTCATTAAACAACCGAAAAATAGCAGGCAAACTGGGTGTATCATAATGAAGATGGGTACAGAGTTCCAAAGCATTAATACCGAGCGCAGCGAGGATTAATAGTAACACGTATATATATAAGAAAATCAGTGAAAACTTAAAGTTGAATCAGGGGTACTAAGGCCAAACAAAATTTCTTACAGCCCTGGGGGCTGCCATATTGGCAGCCATTTTGTTTTTAAAAAGTTAGTTCGATCATTGATTGACCGGCACTTATCGATGTTTATTGTCCCTAAACTCGATTAAAATTTTCCAGTGTTTCAATAAAAGGTAATTTGAATTAAAAAACAAAAAAGGGGGGGGGGGCACCAGATTAGTTTCAGTAGTGCTTCAATCAAGAAATACGACTAGTTCTATGTATGTCTTATCTAATTATCAGATGGAAAATAAAAACATTAACATCAAGGAACTGATCTTTTAGATACTGAATAAAGTATTCAATTTTATTACCGCGGCATTTATCTGAATCAAATTGATAAACAATGAAAGAACAAATAAAAAAACGTTCGGAATATCGTAACTCTCTTCGGCTATTTCCGAAGACAAAACGTGTACGTTTTACGTCTGTAACATGACGTCATAATGTAGACTGAGCACGCGACGTTTGGTTTAACTTTGGCTGATGATTTGAGTAGGCAACCAGACGGATCCTACTGTGTGCGTTTCAAATAAATTTTGTTCTCCAAAAATCAAACTGCACTGTGTTAAATCTGCGCTCGGTCCAAAGGTCACACCGTTTACATATTATATATAATATAGACAATTTATTGCTGAAACAAGTCTTTGGCATACAATGCTTTAAGGTATCCGATCCATAATTGCAGCAGATTCAAAGAATCTGGATGCATAACATTTTGTATGGGTTTAATTCTCAGTATACTTGGTCAAAATGTTCATGTTTAAGTATCAGTATGTAGGAGTGGAATGTGGTCTAATAAATGACCTTTTCCTGTTCTCTAAGAATTGCCCCCTTTGATTTTAATCTATAAAAATCAATTTGAATAAATATACGTACGGTATTAAATTTATTTTTGATAGATTTTGTACTCCTAAGGATTAAATTCATCTTTTCACCAAGCATTTATTGATATTCTTAGTATTCACTTTTTTATTTTAATACATGTGCTTGTCCTAAAAGACCTTAATGCTATATTTATCAATTTATTACTGCTTAGTAAATAATATTTTTGAAAATTTCTCCCCGCAAATATTTTTCTATACTAAAAAGCTTTGAATTGATATACAAATCTTTAAGTATATTGTTAATTTTTTTAACCCATAAAATTTTTTAGATTTTGCATTTTTTTTTTTTTTTAATGATATTTATTATTAAGTTTTTATACAGATAACAATAATTCATAAACAATACAGGAATAAGTTAGGAAAACATAAATCTTACAGTTTTCTGAAACTAATTTAAATGCACTGGATAGAATAGGGAAACTTCCACTTTTCTACAAACAAATTCTAAGTTCATTTAACGAATGTAAACAAAGATGTAACTTCGATAACATATCAACTAACGATATTTTAAAGCAACCCATTTGGAATAATAACAACATCAAAATAAAAGAAGAAACATTATTTTTTAAAAACTGGGTTAACAGTAATATACTCTACTTAAAGGACTTAATAGATGATAACGGGAATATAAAAACACTACAAGTGCTTTCCAATATTATTAAGAGAAAGTCTAACTGGCTTTGTGAATATAAAACTTTATTATCAGTTATAAAACCATTGTGTAAAAAATATAATTTTACAATTGTTAAATATTTGAACATTAAAAATGAAATGAAATTTCATTTTGCAACAGGGGTGTCATGCTTAAATTAAAAAAAAATGCCAATTCTTTTATAAAAACTTAATACACAAGAAATTTGTTAAACCGTGTTATCAAACTAAACTTTCTCAAGAGTTTGCAATACCGGTAATGGATTCAAATCCATGGAAAAATATATACACGAGAAAAGTCAGATATAAATGACAATAAA
The DNA here is from genome assembly GCF_963853765.1 of Magallana gigas. Classification (NCBI taxonomy): domain Eukaryota; kingdom Metazoa; phylum Mollusca; class Bivalvia; order Ostreida; family Ostreidae; genus Magallana; species Magallana gigas. Next base: position 2,486,149 of record NC_088859.1, on the reverse strand, counting down.
ATAGCTGAATTTAATTACAAAATGCTCCATAATATTCTCTGCAACAATGCATATTTAAGTAAATGGTTAAGGGACAAGGGGGATAACTGTAATATATGCAAAACAATTGAAAACACTAAACATTTATTATTTGAATGTAAAAATGTTGAACATATTTGGAGAAAACTAGGTTCCTTTTTATTAATCGATATAAAATGGAAACATATTATTCTAGGCTTTTATTTAGTACAAAACGACAAGATTGAGTCGTTGAATTTATTAATTTCTTTCATTGCTTATAAAATATATAAATACAAAATGTACTGTAGAATTGAATCTCTGCAAGAAACTGAAATAAATGTGTGTAAAAGTGTCAAAAATCCTCTTATTCAATATTCTTGTATGTTACGTCTTATGAAATGTGACAAACAACGTATTTTCTCAAATTTTGCTGATACATTGTGATATCTACGTGTACTTACATGTTTTTAATTTGTAATTCTATAAAGTATTTAGCTACTTTGAGAGAACAGTCTCATGAAGCATCGTCCACTGGGGAGTGTTTGGACTTTTTGTGTTGTAAGGACCCTGGTGGACCATAATTGTCCAATAGTATCTGAGAACTTCTATATTATACATATACTTATACAATGCAATTGTTTGTTAAAACACAATTTATCCAATTTATGTATATTCATTGTTTGAAAACAAAATATATTCGACTTAATATACAATATATCTATGTATTAATCGTCAAATCTAGATTTATGTTTTCCTAACTTATTCCTGGATTTTGCATTATTTTTATTAAAAGGCATTGTAATAACGATTACAGGGGCTGTCCGATATGCCATGTGCATTGTACGATATCTCATTTTACTCAAATAGTAATATGAACATTAGATCCCTTCAAAGTCTTCTCTGTGGATTGAAATCTATAATTTCGCTATTTTAATCTCTTTTTTAAAAAAATTTATGCTGATTTAGAAAGACGTCTATGGAACCGACATATGTCTTTTCAGGACCTGTAACGACTACCAGATAAAAACTTTTTACTTTTTGGAAAAAGAAAAAAGTCACATTGGATTAGAAGAAAGTTTTACAAGCTTTGCTCTGATGTATATGATAGAGCATTTTATTATAGTATACCAACACGCCCAAATACTGACACAGGGGTTTGTTTACGATAGCTTTTTTAACTTGTAACACGTATGCCCTTCAGTAGAGAATTTGAACTATATAATGAAGAACCTACTTTGTACTTATGGTTGTTTTGGCAATTCAAAGCCTTCTACAGTAATCTTTATTTTATTTCAAACGTCCTTACTGGTTCAAAACACTGCACCCATGTGATACATTTCTATTGCTTAGCCGTTTGTATTCGTACTAGTTTGTCATCTGCAATTAAATGTATAATCCATGTGACAGACATATTTTCAAAGTAGCTTTAAAATTCTATGCATCTGCGATAGGGATGTGCCAACAGCTTTTGCATTATCACGATTCGAATGCGTATCTGTCATTACTATTAATTATTTCCCTGACTTTTGAGACATTTACCCAGCTTGTCACAGTCACAGGTCGGCCAGAATTTGCTGTATTTTTTAAGGACTCTGTACCGGTCAAAAATGTTTTTCTCCACTCTCGAACTGTCTTCAGAGCCAATAACTTCCGCCAATTCATCATTGAATGACCTGGATTTGAGCAAACTTTTAAACAAGGTCTAATTTCTTTGAGATTCATTTTTACAACAATAGTTAAAGACAATTGAAATGACGTTAAGTTCAAAACTATGCGAACCTGAAGACTCGTGTTTTTACAGTATGAAATGTGTTAAAAAGAGCTATCCAAATGAAATATTATTAGCGAATTATATGTTTTATATCATCATTGGATCGCTAATTCTGTTTTTAGAAATTCTATTTATAGTTCCAATTTTTATGATAATTTTTGGCGATCTTGTACCTATTTATAAATTTCTGTGCTTGTACCTTGTCATTAGCCAATGAAATCAAGTATTCTGATCACGTGAATATCACTTTTGTTTTCAGTTTAGT